>NC_056527.1:49977028-50063235 GCF_019175285.1 Sceloporus undulatus
AGTTTTTAACCTCCTCTGAGATGGGCCTTGCTTGGAACAAGCCATTAAGGGGTAGCAATGGGGTGGCAATTTCCACAGCCATCCTACCCACAATGTCTTGCTTTGAGGACTGCTCAAAGCAAGGCATCTGTAGGGAGCTGCACTCCAGCTCTTTTCCTTAAGTGACATTGATTTATGCTATAAGAAAACTAAAGGGGAGGCTATGGAACTCAATCACAGAACACATTCTAGGAATTATATCCAGATGCTATTTTCCCCCCTCTGGACAGTGTTGGGTCCATGGAGGCCCAGTGGTGAACTAGGTATGATATGTGTCAGTCTCAATTTTTTTTCCAGATCCCACTCTGGTGCTTTTCAAAACAACCTACTTCTATTCAGGCTGATTCAGAACTACTCCAGTCCACTTCAATCTGGGCCCTGAATACTGAGATTTGTAACTTGTGAATCAGATTTCGGTCTATGGACATGTCTCCATGGGCCAAATGAACTGACTTCCTCCCACCCTCATGGCACATAGTCGTTATAACACAGGGCCAAAATCCCAATTTGAGTGCATACTGTCTTCATTATGTGAGGTCAGTTCTACACCAAATCCAGCTTATTTCTCCTTTAAACCAGATTTTAAAAGACTTCCCTTTTGTTGTGGACTTTCTAGGAAAATTCAGAGCACTGCAGAGCAAAACATGGTGGCTGTCTATACGTGTCTCACTGTGCCGCTCAGCACTGCCGCCAGTGGTGCGAGTCACTCCCTCTGTGGTCACAAAGAGGCACCCAGCCATGTGATCAATGCTGGGCACCTCATTTTTTATTTCAGAGGGAGTCACAATGGTGGTGGTGGTGGTGGTAGGCAGCACAGTGGGATGTGTGTATAGACAGCCACCTGCCATTGCTTCAGAGTGGGGAGGTAATGGGGGCAATTTGGGGCAGCTTTGAGGCCAGAATACCATGGTAGCGGCCGAAGTATCCTGGTCAGTATCTCAGTGCCTTGAGATCCAGATTCAGCAATCCATAGTATTTAAAGAAATTATGAGGTATCTTATTTATTTCATTGTATGTTTTCATGAACCTAGACCTATTGCAGATACATCCTTCCAGCTGAAGAACTGGGCTGTAGTCTAGTAAAGCTTGTGCTGAAATAAATGAATTAGTCTTTAAGGTGCCACAGGACTTTGTCTCAGAAGAGAGAAAGAAATACAGAGGGAAGGGGATGAGAGGTGGAGGAAAAGAAAAGAGACGCTTAAAATGGTTGTTTGCAAGATCGGAGGTCTCATAATGGGCAAAGGAGAAGTGGGATGGTTGGGAATGCCAATATAGCCCTGGAATGGCTCACAATCCTGAACGGTGCATCTTTTCCTAGCTTTTTAAAAACACAGCTCTGTCTTGTTTGTTGGAAGAGCTTGAGAGGACAAAGACAGGACTCCAGAAGAAGACAAAAGGACGCAGTTTTCAAAAAGAGTGTGTCCCCAAGAGGAAATGCTGCACCCAAATGGTGGGGCTCTCACCTAAAACCTAAAAGTAGAATAAAATTTTCCCTGAAATGGTGGGAGCTATGATGAAAACAAAAATCAGTAATCCAACAGAATATGCAGAGCATGAACTCCTGAGATGCTGCAGAGATGGGATAGTTGACCAGTAGGATTGCGTGGCATGAGTTGCACATTTTGTGGTTAAGTATTAACTAATCTAAGCTCATTGGTTTGGCCAGGGATTTAACCCAGTTAACACAGAGATGGTGGTTTTAGCATAAGATTAGGAGGTGTTAAGAATATAGGTATACAATGCATAAACCCAAAAACAGGAATCCACATTCACAGGCCATGCAGGGCACAATTCTCTCCCTCTCTTTCTCTCTCTCTTACATCCTTTCCCTGGGGTGAATCAGACTCAAGAACCACTGAAGACTTTTGCATCCCTGAAAAGGATGCAGTTATCTTTGTAGGTTCCTTATGGAAAGTATGGTATATACCATACTTATAGTTTTCTTATAGTTGCATAAGAAAAGCAATTTCAGAAATCCCTTCTTCATTGCAACTTTCAAAGGTACAGAAGCCCTGTCCTTTTTTTGGTCTGGCCACTCTACTTGTTTAAAAAATAATTTCATAGCATTTCATAAAATGTCATATCTCTCATAAAATGTGCCCTAGGAGAAGAAGGTAGCCCTGTCAGTCACACATCTTCATTACCTTCTTCTCCTCTCCCACGCCTTCAATATTTTCACACAGATGAAAACTAAACTTTTATTGTTGTGTGCCTTCAAGTCACTTCTGACTTGTGGTGACTCTAAGGGAAACCTATCATGTGGTTTTCTCAGCAAGTTTCTTCAGAGGGGGTTCACCATTGCCATCCTCTGAGGCTGAGAGTGTGTGACTTGCCCAGAGTCACCCAGTGGTTTTTCGAGTCATCATCCAGTGCTCAAACCACTACACCATGATGACTTATCTAAAAGTTGCATCATTTTTGATTTCATTTTTATCTTATGCAACATGAAGGAAGCTCCAGAACTGATCTGAATCCAATTCATAGCATGTATTTCTAAGCACCAGTTCTACCATCAGAATTCAGGTGGCAGATTCTAGAATTTGTAAGGAAAAGATGTGTCTACAGTAAAGGAGTTCCCCAACTATTCCTTCTAAGCCCCCTTTGGGCCCCCTTCTCTAGTCTCATCTCCCAGCATTGGCACCCACCTAAGTGAGTGGGTTGACTGTTTCATCTAGCTGATTTCTTCCAGTGCACCAGAGAAAGCATTGCTGGGAAAGGCCCCTGACAGAGCAAGTGGGTGTGCTGTCTCTTTTACATGTTTTCAATGTGTTTTTGACTGTTTCAAATGGATGTTTTAAGTGGATTGGTTGCTTGATGGTTTTAAACTTTAGTATATTGTATATTGTTCTTGACTGTAACTCTCTATAGTTTTGGTTGAGCTGCTTGTTGGTAAATATAAAAGTTATTTTATTCTTGCTGTTAAACAAATGAGAGTCAGCAGGGTGTACTGGTTTGAGCATTGTAAGCTGCTTTGGGTCCCATACTGGAAGAAAAGTGGGATATCAATGAAATGAAATAAGGATGTCAGCAAAGAGGCAACCACCCAGGCCAGGCACTTGGTAGGTATTACCCACCCATTTGTGTTGCTTTGCCAATATGCTGCATATTGGTGCTACTGCTCAGTGTAGTTATTGTTCAACTGGCTAGAAAACAGGTGCCAGGTACAGGAGATTGGTGTCAAAGGTGAATACTCAGTGTGTAGCATGCCTTGCCCAAGGACCCCTAAAGTAGCATACTGCACTTGGATACAATGAAAACCTGCTATCCTATTGCCAGTAATAGTCAACTGTCCCTCATGTGGGTCTTCTATGTTGAATAGGTTGATGAGGGTGGTGGATGCACATTTTTAAAAATTGCTTAGGGGAGCAAAATATCTTCATCTGATCCACCCCAAAAGGACATTTAGGAATGCAATATCCACTGTGGATCAAGTCTGAAAGCAATGCAGAGCACCAGGAAGGATCAAATTTGTGGCGGAAGCAAAAGCTCTATGAATCACCAAGAGACTGGCTTGGATGGCCACAGAGAGATTTTTGTCAAGGGTTTGAGACAAGTAAAATCAATCCCTCCACTTTATCTGTTTTGAACATGCTACTGAGGCAGCAAAAGATGTCACAAATGGTTATAGTTGCCTGGAAACCTTCAAGGTGTCAATTGACTATATTTTTAGGTACAGGAATGTTACATGGACATGCCAGTTTCACCAGTGATTTTTAAAAGACTAAAAACAAAACAAATGGACTTGGCAATATACCAGGGAATAAAAAGATTATGGGAGCGAAGCTGGGTTGAGGCAGGGTAAATCAAAATCAATATTTTGCTTTTAAACTCTTAAGGGGAAGCCCATGAGGGCTGCACTCATTTTGTCCTCCTTACTTATTATTCTCAGAGGATTGGCTGAAAAGTGTCAAGGCTACTCCATACTTACAGCTAAGACATTCCATGATGACATTCCACTTGTAAGACTATTTTGCTCTCCTTTGCCCCCTTCCATGGGGCTTATGTGGAGTAGAAAGCAAAACAGCAACAATAAGCCCCCACATTTTGTGGTAAAATTCAGTGGCTTCATTTCATTGTAAGTTCATCATTTACTTCTTTTAGCTCACAGCTTTTCCATTTCTCCAAAGCACAGTGCATACTCTGCCGAAGCCAAGTGAGTGACAGAATGCAGATGGGATGAAGTGACCCTCCCTGCACACAAACTGGCCTTTTAAAGAATTTCTACGTAGAGATGCCTAACTGTTATTTAAACATTTGACATTGGAGAAGTTAGGTTTGTCACTGCTTTGAAGTTTTTGCAAGTGGGACAGACTTTAAAAACAAAACTCAGCAATTTCTGATTTTCTGATTTTTGTTCCTGTTCTTTCCTGGTTTCAAACTTTGAAAGGGAAATGCATATTTTCAAGAGTCATTGTCTGGTCTGAGAAACTTGCAAATTGCCCTCACACTCACTATGGCTAGCCAGTCCTTTAGATTCCACAGGATGTATTGGTCTTTGTCAACCATATGTGAACTAGGAAACATATTCAGGGGTAGCCACATTGGCCATGTAAATACAACAAAATACAAAATCCACAAAGCAATAATAATAATAATAATAAAAATAATAATAATAATAATAATAATTTTATTTGAATTTTCCTGCTTCTCCCAATGGATCGAAGTGGGATTACAACAACAAAAAAATATCCATACAATAGCAATTATATCTAAAATACATATAAAACCCTAAGTTATCTAAAAATTACATCATCACAATAATAAAACATCAATTAAAATATGCTATTACAACTAGAAGTGGAATTTTCTTCAATTCTTTATAGAAGGTCAGGTGGGTAAGCCCTCCAGAAGAGATCCATCTTTAGTACCATCTTGAAGGCATCTAAAGTGGCGATGAGATAGATCTCTTCCGGCAGGTTGTTCCATAACATGGGGGCCATGGCTGTGTATGCTCTATGGGAAGTAGTTGTTAATCTGAGCTTTGAATAATCTAGTAGATTGTTCCCAGTTATTCTGAGATTGCTGGGATTGCGGATTATGTAGGGAGAGGCATTCCCTCAAGTAACTTGGGCCCAAGCCATATAGGGCTTTAAAGGTAATAACCAACACTTTGTATTGTGCCCAGAAGCTAACTGGCAGCCAGTGTAGAGATTTTAAGACAGGTGTTTTATGGTCTGACCTGGATGTTCCAGTGACCATTCTGGATGTGATAGCTTTATTCAGCCATCTCCAAAGCACAAAAATGTATTATACAAACTCTTGAAGTTTCACTGGCTTCTTCATCAGGCAAACATATTAAAAATCCTACAGGGGAAAAATGTGTGATGATGTTAGAGTCACAGGCCTACATTCTGTCTCAGAACATTCTTGAGAAATTCAGCATTCATAGACTCCCTAGGGTTGGAAGAGACCACAAGGGCACTCCAGTCCAAGCCTTCCATGCAGGAATTCACAACCAAAACACTCTTGACACAGGGACATAGCCAAGGGGGGGTTCTTGGGGTCCGGACCTCCCTCCCTTCCATTAGAAAAATGAATGGTGTGTGCTGCTGCGCTGCCGCACCCAAGCCCCATTATAATGGTGGCACTTAGTCTGGACCCTCCCCCCCTTCCTAAAATCCTAGCTACGTCCCTGCTTGACAGATGGTCATCCAGCCTCTGGTTAAAAACCTCCAAAAAAGGAGACTTCACTACACTCTGAGGCAGCATATTCCACTGCCGAACATCTCTTACCATCAAAGAGTTCTTCCTAATGTTCTAATGTTGTTCTAATGTTGTTCTAATGTCCTAATGTCTTGCCTAGTTCTCAGCTGGATCTCAAGGGAAATTGCTTTTCTGTTGAAATTTAGTTGAAATTTTTTTACTTGACTTTTATTTGCCCTTCCTCCCTAATCTTTACATGGCCAAGAAATTGAGTGGTCTCTGCCTCCACTAAGATCCTTCCTGACTATCTTAACTGACTGTGGAAGTAACATCTGACACAAAATGTTGGCCTGTGACTCTAACATAATCACTCCCCCGCCCCACTTGTATGATTTTCAACATCTTTGTCTGATGAAGAAGCCAGTAAAACTTTGAAAGCTTACACCATGTATTTTATACTTTGGAGTTGGCTCAATATAGGTATCTCAGCTTTGTAGCTTTTAGATTTTGTTATATGTGAACTAGGACCAATGGCGTCATGGGGGGCATAGGGGGGGGGGGCAGACTGCACCAGGTGATACCCTAAAGGGGGTGTGTGACATCACTGCTCCTCAAATACCTACATTTTAGCAAAAACAGTCTATGGCATTCATCTGCTTCCTTTTAAAATGCTTTAAGAGATGGGGGAGTGGAGGGAGCTCAGTGGGAAGAGAAAGGCGTGGGCCCAGAATTTCTTAAAATTAAAATTTCAAATGTCAAAATTTGATTTTTTTTAAAAAAATGAATTTTTTGACATTTTTGACATTTTTTTTTAAATCTTTAACAATATCACCACATTTTAACCAAATCTTTATTGTGCATATGTAAATGCATTTAGGTTGTGCATATTTGAAGGTATAATTTTAATTTTGCTAGTTGTTTATGTCAGAGCCATTAGCATGACATTCAGTTTTATATGGGAATTATGATTTATGAGTAACATTAGTACAAAAAAGCATTACTAAGGATTCTATCTGGTGTGAAATGGGAGGCGGTCAAGGGAGGGTGACACTATGAGTTTCCACATTGGGTGACACCAACCCTAGTGACGTCACTGACTAGGACCATTGTGAACTAAAGCATCCTGATTGTATGCATTGCAATAAGAAGGATCAAGAAGAAGCCCTGCCTTCTTCAGAACTGGCCCAAACCATTTTGCTGCTTGAGTTGGAACTGTTCTCACTCCAGCTGATCTACACCAAGGTGCACAGTATCCAGAGCTAGCTCTGTTAGTTTGGTGACTGAAACAGAAAATCCCACAAACACCTCTCTGCATTCCTGGAAGCAAAAATACAACAATAACAGTGCAATTGTATTTAGATATATCTATGGCTTTCATATCATTCCATCAGAAGAAGTGAACTGACACTCATGAAAGCACATGCTAAAATAATTCATATAGCCTCAAAAGTGTGTCTAGATTCTTCCACGCTTCTTTCTCTCCTTCCTTCCTTTTTTATGCTGAAACAGACTAAGGGGTTTATTGCATGCTGTTTAAAGTGACTTTCCCCATTCGCATTTAATTTTGAAGCCAGATCTTATCACACCCGCTGGGGGCTGTGATCCCCAGCAAAAATAAAATAAAATAAAAATCTAAACACTCCAGAATCGGAATTTCTGCTCCTGGAGCCTTGCCCAGAAACATTTAACAAATATACCAAGGCCTTTATATTCTTTTAAAACTATCAGGTCTCAGGATACTCTCGCCACTCTACCCTGAAAATTCTCCTCACTTACCCTCATCCCAATTGCAAGTTGCTTTGGAGCAGCTATTGTAGGCTGCTTTCTGTTCAGTGCAGAGCTTGGAAAACTAAATTTCCAACCCGAAAAAAAATGTGTAGGTGTGTGTGTGTGTGTGTGTGTGTGTGTGTTAGACTTGGTGTTTATTATTTGAATTACATGCAACTGTGATTGATGCTTAATGGATCACGTTTAATGATATCAACCTCTGTTACATCAAGAGGAAATGTTGTTCCATCTCAGACTTTGGGCCTGAAATCCCAGGGCCTGAGATACTCCTTCCCTGGCAACCCTGGCCAGAAGCTCAGGTTCTCCTTCCCCTTCCCATGTCTCCTACCCTGACAGCCTATGAGGAACAGGAATCTTCATAGTTTGCTCCATATAACTATGGAGATTTCCCTGTCTGTCACTCTGCCCCCCCTCCAGTGAGGTCTGTTCTCTACTGGCATTTGCAGGAGCCAGATGAACCCACCTGCAGTTCTCAAATACCTGCTGACAGCAGTTCACTCTTGCTTTTCCTCTCCTTTGTGTGAAGAAGAGGGAAAACAGCAAAAAAAGGACTTCTCTGTCCATATTTGTTAGGAGCACCTTCACTCTTTCTTTCCCTTCCCTGTGTGGAGGAGACAGAGATAAACCACTTGCATTTCTCATCAGGGTGTGAAACAACCTGGAATGACAACCTTCTGGTGGATTCCCGATCATGAGAGGAGAAGGGGAACTGCTTGTGGAAAGAGGCACTAGGTACCTTCATACAATTTTTAAAAAGATATTTATTTAATTTATATCCCGTCTTCTTCCAGACCAGAACCCATGTAAAGTATGTAAAAGGTATAACCACTGGTATAAGTTGCAATTGCATTGGCGTAGAGTCCCAGTGGGATCTTGACCCAAGAGTTCAGCAAGCAGGATGTGAACATGATACATTAAGTTTATAGATTTTACTTGGGGTTTAATTTGTTTCTTGCTTCTTCTTTTTTTAATTGAAGAGGCACATTTTTGCACATGTTCTTAAATGACTGCCAGTGTTTAACGGTCACCATGGTAATAGAAAGGCATGTGTGTTGACAGCTCCAGTATAAAATCCTTTTAATTTCCCAGGAGGGGAAGAGATTTTCTGGAGAGTGGCCTCCATATAGTCATTTTATTATCATTTCACTGCTGGATCTGTATCTAAGCATGCCTGTCCTGACAGTGATCATATAGGCATCAAGGAGAAGCCCATCCCAGGAGATATTCAGAAGGTACTTGTGGCCGTTTCCATTTCACTTCTCCAGCTACAATTCCATTTATTATTTATCACGGCCCTATAGTTATTTGTATTCCTGGGTAAAAAAAAATCCCTTTGTCCTAAACAAGACTCTGCTCCTGCAAAAATCTGCAAGAAAGGAAGACAGGGTAAGTAAGTAAGTAAGTAAAATCCCAGAGATTTTCCCAGGAAAACCCCAAATCATTCATTCATTCATTCCCGTTCTTACTGTTTTCCTACCTTCTACAGTTACATAGTGGTTTCTACCAAATATGGTTTGCAACCAAGGAAATTATTCGCAACAGCAGACAATGACTGTTTAAAGGTTCTGGAAACAGTTACAATTTTACGGGCATTATCATGGAAGAGTCATTAGGAAGGGTTGGGAATGCCTTGAGATAGCTATGAGTCCGTCAGTCTTTGGGACTAGAATCTCATTAACTTCAGTGACTGACTCATGTATGTGATTTCTTTTTCAGTATGTGTTACTTCTGTTCTTAATAGCACCTTACATATCAATCCCCCCATTGGAGCATCTGGGTGGGTGTTGTAGGCAGGAATATATATATATATATATATATATATATATATATATATATATATATTCCACTGCTCATATCATCTGGTAACATAATCTTGGAAGGGAAAGATTAATCACAAATATTATTGCAAAATAGGTTGTACATGAGAGCTATTCCTTCGATAGCCTTTAAGGTGTTGTTTTAACAGCACAGTAATAGAACAGGTGTTGCTTCAACTGTACAGCAATAGACTATATAATGCAAATATTTAATATTAAGGATAGATAAGTTGGTGTTCACAATAAATACATTATTCGTTGTCTGTTGGAACCAGTGGCTATGTGACTGCCATGATGAAAAACAATGTGTCCCCACATCCATGTGGTTTGGGACCAAGAGTGAAGGATGCCCTGTTAGAAAGCTTTTTGGAGACACATGACTGGCCTTTGTAGAAGGATGATGGATTAGATCGGGGTGGAGTACCTCAGGCTCTGGTGCTAGATCTAGCATTCTAGGGTTCCACCAGTGGCCACTCCACCTCCCCCATTATTTGTTTGATGATTTCCCAGCTTTGGGTAGCTTTTCTCCCCACCCATCCCCATTCTAAAAGGTCAAAATACATTTTCTACTAGTTATAAGAAATTTAAGCTAAAATACGTGGGTCTTTTTAATCTCTCTTTTGCTTTTAGTTCCATCCACCATTGGAATGCTGCTTCCCCAAGAGGTTCTCTGAGATTAAATTTGGCCCTCAAGTTGAAATAAACTCCCTATCACATGGATTGGATGGACCTTTGGTCAGAAGTGCAGATGTTTTTATGGTCTTTTGTTATGGTCTTTGTGAAACATGAACTGTGTACCATTATGCATACTATAATGGATGCCCTGCTTCCTATGATTGGCAAGAAAAGAAAACTGTGATCTTCTTTCCCAAAGCTTCTGGAGATTGCCCTACTCCTCAAGAGGACAGTAGTGAATTGCTACACTCTTAGCACTATCATTATCACCAAGATCATAATCACCATGAACATGATTACAATGAACATAATCCTCATGATCATCATCTCCTCCTCGCCTTCTGATATCCCCATAATGGGCTCAGGCAAAATTAACCCATTATCTTTTGATTTTCTGTCTTGTCAGTATCTGTGGCTGTACTTATCTCCGAGAGGAAGGAGTTGGACTGGGGTGAGCTTTGAAGTACTTATGGAGTACTCCTATAACCGCAGGCTTGGGAAGGGCCAAATTCTTCCCCCTTTTCTGTTATCTGGACATGGAATATTGTCCTGTAAGCACCATAATAGGAGGTAGTGGGTCTTGTCCCAAGATTATAAGGCATTTCAGGAACAAGGGTGAAGAAGCCCTCAGCTGAAAATGATTGCAGTACTTCATATCTTCTTGGAAGGGAAACATGAATCACAAAGATTATTGCAAAATGGATTCTTTCCAGATATGTTTCCCAAACAAGAGATCAATAACTGACAACTATTTTTTTTAAAAAAAAACACTCAACAAGAAGTATGTTTGGGTTTAACAGCAACAACAAAGTGAATTAAAGGCCTAGTTGGCCCTTTGTACAGTATCTCCTTGGCCTCAATAGCTTATTTCAAGTGTAACATCTAGCTATGGTTTGTAATAATAACAGACTCCAAATCGTAATTTCTGGTCCAAGCATTGAGGAGAAACCAAAGCTTTTGTTGTTTCCAAATTCTGTCTTTCCTAAATATATTTGGATAATAACACAA
This sequence comes from Sceloporus undulatus, assembly GCF_019175285.1. Lineage (NCBI taxonomy): Eukaryota > Metazoa > Chordata > Lepidosauria > Squamata > Phrynosomatidae > Sceloporus > Sceloporus undulatus. Next base: position 49,987,999 of record NC_056527.1, read on the forward strand.
GTAGAGTTTGGTACACTATCCTAAAAAGTCACTTTCTGAATACAGTTATTCAGTGTGTGAATATGGATGGCTGCATTCACAATCTCTTATATTTTGTTTTGTGGAAAGATCAGATCCAGGCAACGTTTCTTTTCTGGATTATAGTGGACTCTAGTGTTGTTAGTTCAAAGGGTATTTTAAAAGTACATTGCTTTTAAAGTACATCGTCTTTCAAATTTTAGGCTATCTTCTTAAATAAATCAGGGCATGCATAGAGATTGCTGTCCCATCACCCTCACAGGTGCGGTTAGTGAGGACTTGGGAAAGAGCCTTCTCAAAGGCTGCTCCCAGGCTGTGGAAGTCCCTTCCATGGGAGGTCTGGTTGCCCCCCTCCCTCCTATCTTTTCACTGGCAGATGATTTATTTATTTAGGTAGGTTTTTGAATGTTAATTAAAGAGTTGCAGTACGTGAAGTGGTGGTGGTGGTGGTGGTGTATGTGTGTTGTGTGCCTTCAAGGTATTTCTGTCTTATGGCGACCCTATGATGATCAAGGCAGGTTTCTTCAGAGGAGGTTTGCCACTGCATCCTCTGAGGCCGAGCGAGTATGACTTGCCCAAGGTTACCCAGTGGGTTTATGACTGAGTGAGGTTCAACCATTGCTCTCCGGAGTCATAGTCCAAGTTCAAACCATTATGCCATGCTGGCTCTCATTCCTGTTTGTCTGTCTATCATCTATCTATCACCAAACTTTTATTGAAACTGTGTTTTAAATATGTTTGTAGTGTTTTTAGCATTTTAGCTGTTTTTAGTCGTGTCGATTTTTACTTCCTTTTTAACTTTTGTAAATTTTGTAAAGTTTTAGTTGGGCCTTTTAAAAAATATTGTAAGTTGCTTTGGATTCCATTTTGGGAGAAAGGTAGGATATAAGTGCAATAGCATAACATAACATAACATAACAACCCTTTTTCCACACTATGGGAAAGCTGTTTTCAGTCTCTCCCAGCACCCTCTCACACCACACAATAAGACCACTATGATTCCACTTTAACTGCATGGCTGTATCATGTGGAATCCTGTGGCTTACAGTTCAGAGGGGCACTAGAGCTGTGGCTGCGTATTCTGATGACCTCTCCCTAAACTGTAATTCCCAAGACTCCAACTAATGCAGCCATGTTACTGGCTTTTAAATCTGTGCAAAGCAGTGTCTAAAAGAGAATAAGAGAGAAATCACATTATGGTATATGGTACTAATAGATACTTTTCTTAAAACACAATACTTGGGGGAGGGATAAGAAAATGTACGCAAAAAGGTCTGCATACAATTTGCTGCGGTGGTAGAATTGATATATTCTCTGACTGGCTTTTATAAATAAAATAAATATAAAAAGACAAGTAACTTTCTCACCTAATTTGCTTGCAGAACTGATAATTAAGTGTTGCTGCCTGCATCACCAGTGCACATTTGTGATACTTGATATTGTGTCTCTGCATATTTAGAGACTAAAATCGTTTTGCTGAGTAAAACATCCATTTCATGGTTGCTTTCCGCCCCCAGATAATGTCTAGCTCTTTTGTTATAACTTTTCTTTCAGCAGAAAAAAACCTATTTGGGTTTAAAATCCCTCCACATCTGAAATCTTCAGGAGAATTATTCCTCATTCTCACATGACATTATGCACTAGGAGTGCAAGAATTGAAGTCTTTCAGGTTTTCAGTAATCAAGTAGAACAGTTAATAAAGGATAATGTAGATTCACATTCAAAAGTAAATTTCTGTCTAAATGTAAAATTCTAGAATAGGGTTTGGAGGATGCAAATTACTGCATTGGCTGTTCCAAAACATAAACCGTGTGATAAATTTTTGGGAAAATTAGAATTTATAGTTTTATTTGCTGTAGCGAATAAACAGTACTAAACAGGTCATACACTACAATCCCATAATGATCCTGCACTGCCTAGCAATTTGGAAATTAAGGAGGGTACCTTTTGGCAGGCAAGTGTGTTTTACGGCTTGGGACATCAATAAAGCACCCAGAGTTTGGGAACTCCGTACAACCCTGGAAAGTATCCAAGCTGTACCAGGTATCGTCGAAAACTCTGATGCCTGTTATCTATTTTGTTTTCCAGTTAGGCCTTTTCATTTTGCTCATCTCAGCTACTTTCTGTGTTCCATTCTCTGCATCTCTTGTCAGGCTGACACTACCACGGTTGCTTGCTGCATTGAAAAAACTGCAGGAAAGGGCAGAAACAAACATACATTTTCCATTCTATTCTATTGGCATGATATTTCCAGACTGGTTATTCTTGCTGGTTTCTCATTTTCTCCCAGTACATCATTCACTTCCTGCCTGTAATGGCTCTACTTATTCCAAGGCAATTCTTATACATATTATAATCTGTTGTTTGACTACTTCCTTCTACCTTCTTCCTTGGAGGTCTTTCTCCTTCCTTGGAGGTCTTTCTCCTTCCTTGGAGGTCTTTAAACAGAGGCTGGATGGCCATCTGTCAGCGATGCTTTGATTTGGATTTCCTGCATGGCAGGGGGTTGGACTGGATGGCCCTAGTGGTCTCTTCCAACTCTACGATTCTATGATTCTATGATTCTACTACTACTGTTTGTCTTACAACTAAGGACGTCAACTCCAAAGTTGATTCAGTACTGTAAATGCTTCTTCTTTCATTGGTGCCCCAGGGCTTCCTTTTTTGTTGCTGGTAGATGACTTCAGGTTGACTCATGTTGATCCTATTATAGGATTTTCTTGACAAGATTTATCCAGAGGAGGTTTGCCATTGCCTGCCTCCACAAGCTAGTAAAATGTAGGCTAGGCAATGCTATTGTTAGGTGGTTTTGTAATTGGTTGACCATCTGAATCCAAAGGATGCTCATCTTGGAGAGACGTGACCGGTGGGGTGCCACAGAGCTCTGGCCTGGGCCTAGTTTTTCAACATCTTTATCAATGACTTGGATGAAAGCATAGAGGGCATGCTTATAAAATTTGCAGATGACACCAAATTAGGAGGCATAGCTAATAAGAGAGGAGGATCAACATTCAAAATGACCTGAATAGATTAGAAAGCTGGGCCAAAACTAACAAAATTAATTTCAGAAGGGAGAAATGTAAGGTTCTGCACTAAGGCAGAAAAAAATGAAATGTATAGATATAGGATGGGGGACAGCTGGCTTGATAATAGTACATGTAAAAGGGATCTGGTGAGTCAACAGTGTGATGCAGCCCAATAGAAGATTGTAGCACTCTTTTATCTAGCTGCTATTTTTATTTTGGTTTCATATGTTGTAGTGCTTTATTCTTCATTGGTTTTATTTTGGATTTACCTTCTGTGCTATCTTTAGTCACTGTTTTACTGTTAGTATGTTATGTTTTGTATGCATTGTACACCAAACAGAGAACCTTCATATCTACCTTCATCATTTTAAATCAGCCAGTTTCTAGCTGGTAGTGGACATAGAGTATGGTTGTACTTATTGTACACAAAATATATAAGAGTAATGAAAATCAAGGTGAAATGTCAGTGCAATGAGTTCCTAATACTTTTTGAAAGAAACACACCAGCAAAAGACATCAGGAAATCATATGAAAAAAATTGTCACTTTTGCCTATATTACTTTATGCTATTGTGAGTCAGCAAGAGTACAGAGCCATACAGTCTGGTATGACAGGTCAGCAATAGCAGTAGCAGTAGCACTAGCATGTACATTTCTGTACCACCTATCAGTGAACTCTGCACTCTCTAAGCAGTTTATAATCTGTAAGCCAATTGCCCCCAACAAGCTGCATACTCAGTTTACCGACCTACAAAAGGATGGAAGGCTGAATCAACCTTGGAGTCCCTGGAATTGAACTCACAACCTTGTGGCTGCAGTACCAGCATTTAACCACTGTGCCACTAGGGCAACCTTAAAGGTTAAAGAAGCAAACTGTTATTTTATCAGATTTATTGAATTACCATTGATTTAGTATTTAAACCTAACTGACTGCATTAATTTCAGAACATTTGGCTGCTTACAGCTTTTCTTTCTAGCATTGCATATGTCAGGCAATTCATTTAATCCAACCTAAAGCCCGAGATTTAATCAAGCTCTTTCTTTGAACTAGTCATTTGGACAAGTTGCTAAATTTGATATACACATCACTTTTGTCAACCATGTACATTGGTTTGTAGATCTTTGCAGACTAGAAGGGACTCTTCTAGAATTTTATGTGAATCTCTGTGGAACCATATATTTAGACCATGCTCCAAATTTCTGTAATTAACAAATGGAAATTACAAATGGGTCTGTCTTAATTTCTGTTGCCTATCACTGAATTCATAAAGTAACTTTTTAAGGATAGTGTACCAAACTCTGTTTGGGTTATTATCCAAATATATCTAGGAAAGTCAGAAGTTGGAAACAACAAAAGCTTTGGTTTCTCCTGTATGTTTGAACCAGAAATTATGATTTGTAGTCTGTTATTATTGCAAACCATGGCTAGCTGCTACACTTGAAACAAGCTATTGAGGCCAAGGAGATACTGTACAAAGGGCCAACTAGGCCTTCAAATGTTTGGTTGCAGGTGTCTAGTTATTTTAGTTATTATAATTTGTCACTCATATATGTGAAGTCAAAGGCTTTCATGGCTGGCACTCATATACTTCACCAAAAAGGCTATTTGTCAGCAATAGCAAACCAGTTCAAAGGCAATAAATTATTTCACTGATCACTCACTTTTTGAAAAGCGGTAGCAAACCATTTGTTACAGGAAATATGTCACAGTATACATTCATATTGTATGGTTATACAATCAAGGATTTAGTGGAAGGTCTATTAAATTCTCAGAGTGAAATAGCATTTATAACATCACTTCTTTTTCTTCTTTACTATCTTGTAAGAAGTCTACAGAATACATGACATTTATCATAACAGGTTTGATCCATGCAGTTGACAATTAGAAATCCCCTGCGGCTGGCATTGAGGCCTGGTATTTGTTTGTGTTTTTAAGATTCTGTGTTTCTGTAACCCTTTGTTTCCATTGGTGCAAGCCAAAGGTCATCACCTATACATACTTCAGATATACTTAACTCAACAATGGTATCTTTGCAGCAGATTGAGAAGGACTTTGGTTATGATGCATCACCTAAATGGGGGTGTTAAAAGGAGGTGAAAGTAATACACTTTTGTTCAGAAGGCATACTTGAAAATAGCAATGGGGAGCACGTAGAAGCAGGAGAAAACAAGTTCACTGAAAAAATAGATGTATGCTCATAGAATCAATCTCACAATATTTCTGTTATATATGACCTGATTGAGATTCTTATTTCAGTTTCAGTGGCATAATTCCTTCAACAGATGTGGATATATGATATTATCACTAAAACTAGAGTCTCTCTCTCTCTCTCTCTCTCTCTCTCTCTTTTTATTTTTTTATTTTTCTGTGCAATGTATTACAATATTTCCATTAAACTACTATAGTACTTTCTGTCTGAAAGAGAATGGTAAGTTTCTGGGTCTCAGGGAGCCTTGAAGAGATGCTATTTGTCTGCTGAAGAAAGTGCAAAGATAATGAATAGTCTCATACCATGCTCCAGTTGTCCCTATTTACCAAATATGCTGTGTCAAAGCCATGCTCCAATCCTAAGGACTGGAGCACAGCTTTGGCACAGCTTCTGGCCTCTTAAAATGCACGTGTCATTTAAGCAGCATACCTCCAAAAGTGACCCGAAACAGCTTTATTTTGGCCTGTCTGTTTGGGCCCATAGTCCCTATATTCTGGTACCTATTCATAGTGAATATCTAGTCCTATTTTGTCTGTTCTGTTGCTTTCAGTAGATGGTCTTTAAAAGTTATTTGTTGCTCTCCAAGTTTCAGTTCTCAGTCCATCATGGCCTGTAGTTAAATATCTGAAGTGAGAAAGATGTATATCATCTGTCATGTGCATCCCCCCTAAATGTGTACATGAGACGAATGGTATCATGCTGTTTATAGCCTCCCATTTCATACATATATGAGCTGCTAAGATATTTTCTCAGTGGCTGATAACATACTGCAGAACAATTTTGTGTCTTTGTTTTCTTGTATTTTTCACTTAAATAACCTCTTCACTTTCAATCAGTGGAAGTCAAGCTACTGGATTGGGATGGGAGGCCTTGAGATAAGGTCTCTGGTATGAAGAGAAGGTATATTATAAGTGTATTGCTGTGTATTGGCTTGGTATGTATAGTGGCCATGTGTCTCACTTTACAGATGGCAGGCCTCTGTTTGAAGGTCTACCTTACATCAAGGTTGGGGATCATGGCTCTCTCCAGGTGCTGTGGCTATGCAATGCAAACTGCATTGGCTATGATGGCTAAGGCGGATGGGAGTTGCAGTTTGACAACATGTGGAGGGCAACATGATTCTCACTCCTAATCTATCTGAAGACCTGTTCAATCCAAAGATAAAGAACCATAAGAAAGGGGACCAGAGGCTTTGCAGTTGCCAGTCCACCCTTAGCCTGACTAGCCACATAGGTCACCTGGTCATTATGTTGAGATGTGCTGTAATTTCAATTTAGATTATAGTAATTATATAGTAACTATTACTAAACTTGCACCTATACATGCACATTTTGTTGTTGCTCTATGCCTTCAAGTCAGCTTCAGCTTATGGCATCCCTGTTATAGGATTTTTTTCCAGCAAAAATTATTCTGAGGAGGTTTTCCATTGCCTTCCTCCAAGGCTGAAGTAGTATGACTTGACCAAGATCACCCAATAGTTTGCATCGCTCAGCAGGGATTCAAACCTGTTCTCCCACATTAGCCCCACTTTTTGAGTGATCCACTTCTGCTTTACTACTGTATAATTGGCCACTATAAGATATGACTTCCTATTTCTAAGCAATATTCCCTTATAATTCCTCCTTATGGGTCTATATTTTAAACTTTTATTTTCCATTTCCTTCTCTTTTAACATTCTTCAAAAACAGGTCCCAAAATACCTGCTCAGCAGAGGATTTGTGATTGCGTGGCTCAGTGTTTAGAATGGGGCCAGTGCTTTCCTCTGTTATCAGGACAGACTACTTCTTCCATATTTTCATCTGTAAGGTGGTTAAAACAACACTATCATGCTTAGCATGCATGGATGTTGCTGTGAAAAGTTCTTTAGCAGAGAAAAATATGAAGTGGTGTTAACATTGGACACCAACATCCTTAGATAAAGGCTTGACTACTAGATGTTCAGGTGGACTAGCCAGTGTAGTTTTGACACAACAGATAATATACTAGACGTCAGTAAATGCTGAGAAAAGCAAGAACTGTTTCTCTCATTCATACATTTGTAATTTTATATCTTAACAAAGTCAAGCCAATCTTTCCTACCTCTAGAGAGAATTGATTTTATTTCTCTAGCCAGGACTGGAGACTGGACTGTCAGCCTTTGCTTCTGTGTCATCCACACCATAGATTCTGTTCTACCAGAACTGCTATTACCACTAGTTGCAATGGGTGCAACTTCACAGTTGGCAAATTCCCCCTCCAATGGCTGTAATCCTGCACTGCCCGGAGGTGTGGAATGTTGATTGAAGCATGGTTCCTAAGCCTTATGTGTCAAGGAGAATATGTCACTCAATCATCCTTGAAACTCTTCTCTTCTCCCCCCTCCATACCTCCATGGAACAGGGATTGATGATGACGTTTTAACATACAGATATATATATGAGGACATTTTTCCCCTTTGCAGTCTATTCTGTATCTCAAGATGGGGGAATACATTTGAGAATACCCTTAATGCATTAAAAACACCATGGACATTATTACGGTTGAGAGTGAGTTGTTTACCTAAGACCGCATACAATCAGGGTCTGTCAGAAAAGAGAGATGAACAGTAATCTTTTAGGCACAAATCTAGCTCTTAGTCTGCTTGATGATACAGTATCATTCAGACTCAGATCCTGAATCTTTGACTTCACACTCAGGTTACTTCAATCATTACACTGCAGTTTTTCCCAGATGTTTAGAGTGGCAAATTGCCCATAGTTATGTTCATTGTAGCAGTATGGAAAGAAATCTTGTTGCACTTTTGAGACTAATTAAGTGAAAAACATTGTAGCATAAGCTGTCATAGACTTGGTCTACTTCCTCAGATGCATTCTGAATCTGAGGAAGCAGACCAAGTCTTTGAAAGCTTATACTACAATGGCTTTCATTCAGTTAGTCTCAAAGGTACTACATGATCCCTTTGCAAACTGATATTCCAGACAAACACAGCTATGCCTCTGCACTCTGTGTACTGTACATAACATGACAGTCATCCAGTGTAAGTGAGCCCATTTCCTCCATGTGCTGTCACCACATGCCCTCTTTCTTTGGAATGGTGTTGGGTCCAATCCACACAAAAAAATTAACTTGTAAAGTGAGAGGTACGAATGAGACATGTTTTAGAGTCTAGCCAGCCCCTATTAAAATCTCAATGTTTTCCCATTGACACTCTCCTCTCTAAAATTCTCAAATACAATTGGTCCTTGATCTTTATCTTTGATCTATTCCACATAGCAAAAATTGAAGTAGACTAGCATCACAATGGTTGTGGTTGTTGCTATTTGCCATCAAGTTGACTTTGGCTTATAGTGACTTGATGAATGTAGTTGTGTGAGTGTTGGACTAGCACTCTGGAGATCTGGTTTCATTTCCCAACTTGGCTATGGAAACCTTAGGTGAGCCACAGACTCTCAGCCCCAGAAAACACTGTGCTACATTTGCCTTAGAGTCACCATAAGTTGGAAACGACTTAAAGGGACAAGACAACATAAAACTCTCCCCTAACATCACATTTCAAATGAGTCAATTATCTTCCTCTCAGCTTTCTTCGCTGTCCAAGTTTCACATCCATACATAGGAGTTGGTAGTTCTTCATAAGTATCTGCAATTGCAACTGAAACACAGTGAACTGGCAACACTTTATTGTAATTTTTAAAAGGTGTCATTTATTGTCACATATTCAGTTGTAGGAAATAGATGCATTTTTAAAACAAAATCTGGCTGGTGAGTCAATGTTAAGCAATACTATAGTTTTTCCTGCAAATTCTATCTGGAACACTGGTCTGAATGTTAAGACTAAAAAAAGCAAAAGAGACAGGTAAGGAAAGCTGAGGCTGTCAGCACAAAACCAGCCAATCATAATGGATACTTTTTACATTAACTAGTACGATGGACCTGGTCAGAGTCCACCAAGCAACTGTTTCTTTAACTATGTGTTACAGAAAAGGTCTAGTGAAGGACCTGAAATTCTCTGCACAGTAAAGGGAGAGATAAATGTTGGGACCAAGATCCTGTCCACCAGTTCTGCATTGCAAAATGATGTCAGTGTAGTGATGTTGTACATATACTGGACAGAGCCATTGCACAAACATTTGGCAGGTACTTGGATGGACCTGGCGAGTTGTGGATTACTTAGCTGCACTGCACACTGCCCTTGCACAATGTTCTAACCTGTACATCTGTTTGCACAATCATTCAGCCAGCATCTCACCATCTGCACAATTCTGATTAGGGTACTGCTCTTATGCACCATCCTAAAAAGCAAGAATTGCTTTTGCAACAGCATTTGCACTAGTGAAAGGTACCAACTAGATTCCAGCCTCAGTTTTTCTTTGATAACACAATAGAACTTATTGCTGGCCATCAGTGAAGACACCCTTCAGATTTAGTTAGGAGAAGCTTTACCTTTTTATAGATTTTGGACTTACACATTCAGGGAGACAAAGTAAAGAACCCATCTTACCTTCCTTAGAGAAAGGGGCTAAGGCAGACTGTTTATCTTATTTATTTCAATTAATGCAAAAGTCTCGCCCACAGAAGGATGACCAGCAAGCAATAAAATGGTTGTGGCAAGTATCCATGGAATAGTTGCAGTCCATTGATGAAAGGACTACCAGCTTGAATGAAGTCATGCATTTTCAAGAGTTGGCAAATGGTATTTTAAGTCTCTTGATGACTTTCTATTATTATGTGATAGGTCCATGTATTCCTCGGGCCTAGGATCACAGGGATGTTAAGCCATTCTAGGGCCTTCTTCTTTAAACCAACTTATGCTTCCATGTACATGTCATATGTAGGGTGCATAACTCTAAAGTACTGCAGATGACACCATAGAACTAGCAGAAAACCTCACAGACCTAGAACACCTATTAAGGAAGATCAAAGAAGAAAGTGCAAAAGAAGGTCTACTGTTGAACATAAAAAAAAAAAATAATAATGACCTTCACAAGTTCAATCTAGACAATGAAGAAATACAAATAGTAAAAGAATTCCCATACCTGGGATCAAACATTGATAGAAATGGGGACTGCAGCCAGGAAATCAGAGGAAGATTAAGAATGGGGAGGGTGGCTATGAAAGAACCAGAAAAGATTCTAAAATGCAAAGATATACAACTCAGCACAAAAATTAAAATCATACAAGCCATCGTATTCCCTATTACCATGTATGGATGTGAGAGCTGGACAATTAAGAAAGATGATAGGAAGAAAATCAATTCATTTGAGATGTGGTGCTGGAGAAGAGAGATGAGGATTCCATGGACAGCCAAAAGGACAAACAAATAGGTCCTAGAGCAGATCAAGCTGGAAACCTCCCTGGAAGCCAAGACAACCAAACTGAGGCTGTCATACTTTGGACACATCATGAGAAGGAAGGACTCGTTGGAAAAGACAATAATGCTGGAAAAGGTGGAGAGAAATAAGAAGAGAGGAAGGCCACATGCCAGATGGATGGACTCTGTTAAGGAGGTCATGGGTATGGGGTTGAAGGAATTAAGCAGAGAAGTGGAGGATAGAGGGTTTTGGAGATGTCTCATCCATAGGGTCACCATAAATTGAGATTGATTCGAAGGCAGTTAACAACAAGAAGACTTGTTCCATTGTACTGTTTGCTTGTTTTTAATGACAGTGTTCACAACCCTCTTGTGTACAAGATAAATGCATTAGTCTACTAAAATCCACAGACATCCACTTTAAGAAGGATATCCCCCTGCCCTTCAATTTACTTCAATCAGGGATTGTGTGGGATTGGGATTGTTAACATATACATACGGCCTTGTTAACTCATTAGAAAGTACAATAAGTCAACCTAGCCAGTCAGAATGTTAAACTCTGCTGATTTATATTTCAGGATGTGGGAAAACATGGAGAGTCCTTTCTGCTTAGCACTGTTAACTGTTGGTGATGGACTGTCTCCCAATGCCTCTAGATCTGATCAGCTTTACCTGAGCTGCCAGTTAAGGTGGTCCTTAAATGGCTGCTCTGAGTGTTTGAGGTTGTTACAAACAGAATAAAGAACTGAGAAATACCACCAAAGCAGACAGGCATGGGTGACAAATCACCAGTTCAGTAGGAATGAGTCTAATCTAAATATTTGAATTCCAAAGGAAGACCAATCAAACTCTAATTGGTTACTCTTGCAATCAGGTTTTTTCCCCCAGCTACACTTGGGTGTCATTCAGACAGAGTCTCTGCAGTTTTGCTGAGAGAGGTCTGGAAAACAACCGGGAGAGATCAAAGTCCATTACAGGAGAATACACATAAATGCTTGCATTACTGATCAGCACTAGGGAGCAATGGAAAGTAACTTTGGAAGGCAAGATATTTACCAGGATGTTCATTACAAGATGCAAGCAGTAACCTATTGGAAATGACAGCTTGTCCAAAATATCTTTCTAAAGGTATGAACGCTCCTTCAGATAGCACCTGGTCAAACTCAAGTCCCCATGCACATAACCAGAGGCTGGATTTTCTTGATGCATCTTTTTATGTATTTTTATTTGCCATTCTTCTTGGAGAAATCATCCACACAGTGAAGGGCCAGCTTTTTTCTTCCAGCGTAACAAACCGCTTTGCTCTTAAAAGGCTGCCCTGCATCAAAACCATGAAAGACCTTTCCCCTGTTCCCTTTCCCCATTTTAATTTCCTTCAGCAATTTAGCACCTCTTTGCAGCTCACACATATGGAACAACCAGGGAAATTTCCTAACACCCCTTTTGGCAAGTCACATGGAGAGAACGGCCACAACATTTTTCATTTTCAGAGCCCAGGGCAAGACAGACTAAAGAGCACCCAGCCCAAAACCAAAGTCCACTAAAACATATATATTAATTTATTTTAGCAACTGACGGCCTCAGGCAACAGGCAGGCAAAGAGCATGAAAAGCCATGGTCCTTTAAAAAACAAACAAACAAATGCTTACCTGTAGAAATGGAAAACATTGTAGATTCAAACACAAAGCAATACTTGTTTATTGGAAAAGACAATATACAAAGTTGTGGCATGAAACCTTCCCAATGTGTTTTACAATGTAAATTTTTTGCAAAGCAATAAAATATAGAATATGTTGATTATATCAGTGTAAAACATTGAAACGATAGCAATAAAACTCACATAAAAAATGAGGCTACGTTCAGTTAAAAGCAGCCTAGAACAGCTGGGCCTTTAAGCCCATTAAAAAATAATCAGATTCTGTGATGAGTATGAGGACTGAACTATGAGATGGCCTTCTCTTTCTTGCACCTACTAGACTAGTAGATCAGGGTAGGCAACTGTATGCAAGAGGCCATCCCTGTCCTCTCGCTCTCCCCAGTGGGTTGTAGTTTTGCTCTCATCATGACTGGAACTGATGTCACATCATTTCTGGTTTTGTTTTTTGACTGAAACTGTCCATTATTAGTTTCCCTCCCCAAAATTTTAAGGTTATTCAAAACCATTTTAAGGTTTTGAATGAGTATGGAGGGCAAGGTGACCCAGAATTTTTATGGTGGTTGGGTCGTTTTTGTGGACTGCAAAAACTGGCTTAAAAAGTTTTAATTTTGAGAAGCACTGGACTTCTTGTCAGGGACTGCATGCTTTCCCCCACCCTTATAGTAACCTTGTCCCAAACCATTTAAGTCTTTAAATGTGACCTCCAGCACCAGTGGTAGCTGCCATTGTGGCAGTGAATGTCATCTGGAGTTTAGTACACCATTAAAGGTGTCCAGCTTTAAAACAGGAAAGCACCCAGGAGTATACACCCCCAGCCTGCAGAAGCTGATCAGGGAAAAGCTGGGACACTGGATGGATACTATAGATGAATGACAAATTGTATGCATGCAGAAAATAAAGTATCAATTAAGATACAAGTATGGAACATATTTTTGAATCAAAGAGTTATGGAGTTGAAAACATAAAAACCATCTGGTCACAAAAACCATTTGGTCCAGTGCCCTCTCATGTAGAAATGCACAACCAAAGCACTGGTGAGTTATAGCCATCCCACCATATCTTTAAAGGCTCCCAAAGGAAGACAGCCCACCACCCTCTGAAGCACTGTATTCCACTGGTGATCAATTTGTATAGTAAAGAAGTTCTACGAATCTGGTATAACTATAAACAAATACTTTTTCATGAGATAACATTAGCTATTCAACCACAGGGAGCCTTCTTTAGGAAAGAATGGGTTAAAAATCAGAGACGGTTGTTTTATGATGATCTTTTCTGTTTTGGACAAGACAGCTGGAAGTTTAAATCAAGAGGGACACTTTTCAGGGAACGCAAAAAGCTTAACTGATTTGCTTATATGCAAATTAATGACAGATCTAATCAAGACAAGATAAATGGAAGTTGGAGAAAATGGATTTTATTTAGAATTGTGTAAAGATAAAGAACGTATAATTTAAAAAGTGTATAAATGAGTGTTAAAACTAGAGCCAAAATAATGAACTTGGGAAAGAGTATATGACAAAGTGGGCCTCTGATTTTGGGCATAATGTGGAAATGGATGTAAGGGAGAAAATGTGGTCCAAAGGTATAAAATTTACTTTGTGCAGCAATTTAAAAGAAAGCATTTATAGGTTGATGTATAGACTGTGTTTAACACAAAATAAGTTGTAAAAAATGTCCAGGAGGTTTTTTTTTTTCATGTGATGAACTAGTAAGAGGATTTATATATTAATCAAAAATTGTTAAAGGTAGTTTTTGTAATGTCACCAGAAATGTTTTTGTTGGGCATTATAAATAAAGAACTGAATAGCAAATGTAGAATCGCTTCTTCACAACATGAGAAAACAGCCAGAAAATGGTTTTCTCAAACCTGGAAATGAATTGAAGCATTAATGATGAATGAATGAATTGTTAAGGCTGCAGAGTTAACCCAAATTCCAAAACTAACATGGGGTTTAAACAATAAGCCAAGTTTTGAAAGAATGAAAAGAGTTTATGGATTTTTCTCTTTTTTCCTCTCGCCTATTTTCTCTTTGTCTTTTAATTTTCTGTTTTTTATCTTTAACTTCTGAATGTTGATTTTAAATTAGACTGTTAGTGTGAAATAAATACATAAATAAATAAACTATGTATGAAGTTCTTCCTAATGTTTAGGTGAAATCTCTTTTCCTGTAATTTGAATCCATAGGTTTGTGTTCTAGTTTCTGGAGCAGCAGAAAACAAATTCATCCCATCTTCTGCATCACATTCCTTCAGCTATTTAAAAATGGCTATCATGTCACCTCTCAGTCTTCTCAAGGCTAAACATGTGCAGATCCCTAAATAATTTCTCATGATGCCTGGTTTGTAGACCTTTAATAATCTTGGTCTTCTGGACTGGCTCTTTCATGTTGAAAGAAAGCAACCCTTTGCATTTGTGAACAAAATACTCTCTGGTACAGTACCAGAGAGAAAAACTCTAGTCCACACCTCTAACTTACTAGAGGACACTTTGTATACACTGGAAAAAATAAAATTGAAAAAAAAAATGCAGTTCCTTTAGCTACCAAAGTGTAATTCATTCTACTATGGTTACATTTTACTTCCAAAATTCTGGGCTACATGTAGGCCTGACTAGTGGAACAACAATATTTTATTCCTACAACATTTTAGGAATGAATCATGTTTCTAATGGGATTCGTTGAGGAATGTAGCATACTGATGGCTGTGATTTGCACAGCTTTAAAAAGCTATTAAATAAAATTTTAACGGTTAGGGCCTTCGATGGCTGTTACCTAGGATGGCAAACTATTGCTATTAGTTTTGGGCAAATATATTTTTATATATCATAACAGGCAGATAGATTCAAGAACGCCACAGTTCTGAATATGCAAGGCCTGAGCAGGGCTGTTGATAACAGGATGACCTGATGACATCTCCTTCATAAGGTTGCCATATGGAGAAGTTGACTTGATAGCAATTAACAACAATGTTAGTTTCTAGGGAATAAGAGATGAATACACTCTTATCCTGCTGATGAGCTTTCCATAAACAACTAGTTGTGAGCTGTATGAACAGAATATAGGACTGAATAGGTCTTTGGTTTGATCTTACAAGACAGTTCTTCTTCCATCCTTGTATTCTTAAGAACCAAGTAATATCAGTATTGAAATTATCATTAAAGTACTATCTGCAGTGACTACTGCATGAATGCTGTTATGATTCTTCTCTGTACAAGATTTGTCCCTCTGTGCTGAAATAGATGAAGTTGGAGAAATTTTAATGGGTGAAGGAATCCCTAAGATCTTCTATTAACAATGTTGAATGATGGACCATGGTGATGCAGTGATTAAATGCCTGTACTGCAGCCACTCACTCATAAACCACAAGGTTGTGAGTTCAATACCAAACAGGGGCTCAGGGTCGACTCAGCCTGGCATCCTTCTGAGGTCGCTAAAATGAGTACCTAGCTTGTTGAGGGCCATTAGCTTACACATTGTAAACTGCTTAGGGAGTGTTTAACTGATAAGCGGTATAGAAATATACTTGCTATTGCTATTTTACTAACAGAAGTGGGTCATTCTTCACAGTGCTCTGTTCTCTTTTTATAGAAGCAGCACTCTGTGTTCTGTGTGGCTGATCTAGTGATGTTATTCAACCCATGTCAAAAAGTCTTGCTTGACAAAATGTCTTGGACTGTATTTCATACACCATACACATTATCAATCATCAGGATTACATTCTACTGTATTATAGTAGTATAATACTCTAGAATTTTTATTTCTTTTTCTAGAAAAGGCACTGCTAAACTTTTCAGATATATTTATATGCCTTAACACTAGTCTCAGAATTCAATTTTTGAGTTCCTTCCTCTCATTTCCCCCCAGAATGGATGTTATTTGCCTCTTCAAAGGAGCTTTTATTTCCAGTTCTAGGGCTATGGTGAGATATAAATAAAATAAAGTACAGGATAACCTTAAATATTTCAGGTATAGAAATCAACCCAGCACTAGCCTCAACTTTATTTCATGTTTTTCTCTATATGTAGAACTTCAGCTATCATTACCACTGTTAGTTTTTTGTGGGGTTTTCGGTCTAGGTGGCCATGTTCTAGAAGAGTTTCTTCTTGATATTTCACCAGCATCCGGAAGAAACTTCTAGAACATGGCCACATAGCCCAAAAACTCCACAAAAAACTATGAAAGCCTTCCACTCCACATTACCACTATTGTTCTCAGTTCTTCAGGTTTTCTGCTTGAAAATATATTTCAGGCATAGATATTTGGTCCAGTGTCTTCTGCAGTGATAGCAGCTAAAAAGAATTCATATACCTTTTCTGTGAGTTCATTATCTTTTTTTCCTACCCAATTTCTTGCTCCCCGTGTATGTAAAGAATTCTTTAATTCTTATATTCCTTTATGACTTATTTGTGAATTAGTGATGGAGTAGGAGTGTATCTGCACTACAAAATTACAGCAGATTGATACCATTCTGACAGCTGTGGCTCCATCCTATGGAAACCTGGGATTGGTTGTTTGATGTAGAACTCAGAATCCTCTGCTAGACAGCAGTAGTGCTTTGGTTCATGGGAGTGAGCTACAGCTCTCCAGTTCCTCATTAAATTACAATGTGTATTCAATGGATGATACCATGACAATTCAAGTGGTTTCAAAGTTTTGCAACAGTAAATTGTAGATGCACTCTTAGTCACAAAAAGGGGTGACTCTTGGGCAGCACACCCAAGGTGTCAATGGTGAAGAACATTGAGAAAAACCTCCCTCAACTAAGAAGACATGGTTCTGACATGAAGTAAGATCCAAGCTATTGTCCATTTGGAATCAGAAACTGTTGTTTTAAAATCTGGTTCTCAAGCATTTTAAAACCAAATAACATGGCAAATGTTTGCACTGGGTTTTTTTCCAGTTACTAGGATAATACATATGTGCAGAAATCACACAGAGGAAATGGTTAGCTGTATGAACCAAGTATCTCAAGATTACGTGAGATAATACAAGTTTATCTGAATGTTTAGTTCAGGGAACAAAGAAAAGGAATAAGTACTAAAGCCTTTAGGTCAACAATATATGTTGACAGAACTTAAAGATATCTCCTTAGCTAGTTACACAGGAAATGAGATTTGATTGGATCAAAATTAAACTTGACAGGCTCACAAGTCATTCCAGAAAAGAAATGTATTGTCTTAAAATATATTGTCATTTTCCACATTGAAAATTTAATTTTAGTGTCCTGATCATATCTTTAAAATTGTGAAAAACTGAATGTCCCCTTTTGTTTAGCTTCTGACTGAGCCAAATATGATCTACCTCACATAACATGTCGCAAGAGCTTTTCTTTAAAAGAAAGGAAAGTCAAATGTTTTATAAATAATTATTGCTGTCATCATCATCATCATCACCATGAGACATATCTCAAAATATTATAAAGTGATGTTTACTACTAAATATCCTGCTGTGTTGTGGGCTACCAAAACTACTTCCTTGGGCTTCAGTTGCTAACATCTAAGACTTTTGCACCAGAAGTGTCTACAAACTGTTTTCCTTGACACACTAAAAAGAGGCCTTAAAAATAAACTGCCCAAAATGGATCAAGCTCCTACAATAAACATAATTTCATGTTTCATACAGTTTATTTCATTGGATTTTAAATTTTGTATTTTCTATCATCATCACTGGAAATAATGCGACGATATTAAAATATTTTTTTTCTCCCAACTGCATTTATTATGCACAATGGTTCCCTACTTTTTACACATTGCAAATCCTAAGAATCTGAATACCCTAGTGAACAATTATTAACACCTTGTGCTATAGTTAGCATTGTGTGGGCTGAGTGTTGCATTGTTACATATTAAACAGGAGAATGCAGATTTGTTTGGCCCTTTTCAGAGTCCCTTGTTTCCTCTACAGGTTTCCCACCACAAATATTTGAACAGTTCAAACCTATTTACTATCTTTTGTACTCGTCCATCTTTGGAATCTGCACATAAATTTGAATGCACCAGCCTTCTAGGGTTCAGTGAAAGGTATCAAAATACCTGAGGCCACAGCATTGTTGATGTTAAACAGGGCCGGATCTGGCCACTTTCTTTGAGCATTACTTCTTGAATCCATGTAAGGGCAGGGCCTAATTTTTTTATATTTTAAAAAACTAGACATATACCTTGATGTTTTGACATTTCATTGATGCAGATAGTCCAGTAGGTCTGACAGTGCAATCAGATGCATATTTATTCAGTGGCACGTCTGACCACTGCTTTCAGTGGGACATACTACCAAAAAGGTGTGCATAACATTACAGACCAAATCATTGGAAAGATGTAGCACTTCTGTGTAATCAGGAAAATTGCTCTTAATAGTTTGAACCACTAGTAGCAGGATGGGGATGAATCTGGTTTTGATTTTAGTACACACTCTAAAGGACCTGTCCAAAGTACTGACCCTACACTGGGCCCTTTGTATCCACTGGGAGTGGTTCCAGGATCTTCTGTGGATACTGAAACCCATGGATGCTCAAGTCCCATGATATATAGTGGCATAGTAAAATGACATTCCTTCTATTAAATGGCAAAATCAAGGTTTGCTTTTTGGAATTTGTTTTGGAAGGGGCATATTTTCAAGCTATGGATGATTGAATCTATGGATGCAGAATCCATGGATACAAAGGGCTGACTATATCCTTGGTCCTTGACCATGAACCAGATGGAGAAAGCAGCAAGTGAAGTAGGAACCTCAGAACTAGAGGCAATATTGTGATTCCAAGTGTCAGTGAAGACTGTAAAGGAGCTAACTAAAATTCTGAATCCTCAGCACCATGGACAGTGCCCTTAAAATTCCATTGGCACAAAAAGAACACCACTGCTATATTCAATAAAACAGACTGTGCTGTTGATCTGGATGTGAAAGTTGTAGACAATCATATGCTTCCAGTTGGCCCATGGAATCATATTCAGGTTAGAACAGCATCATAAAAATCACATTTGCTCCACAGAATCTAATGTGCTGATGGTGCTGGACAAAAGCAATTCAAGACTCGTTGCTGGAGAGGCTGTTATAAGCATTGACTTGCAAGAGCTTGGGGGAAAGTTTTTTTCTCATTTCCTGTAAACCTTTCATGTTACCTAAATATTCCCATGAAATAGTCACAAAAGGTGAATGCACCTCTGTGTTTTATGGTTTGCACAATCTCTCCCTTGCACACTAATTCTTCAGAGCAGCCAGTGGCTAGTGTTGTCAGTAGGGTAGTGAATCCACTCTGCATATTTATTTGAGCAATAAGGGAAGCACCCAAGGGTTTGAACCCTGTCCTCAAAATACAGCAGTTCCCTTGTATCCACAGATTCTCCATCTACAGAGTCAATCAACCACACCTTGAAATTACTCACACGCAAGCAAACAAAAACCAACCAAAGGCAAACCTCATAATCTAATTTGTAGTGTCTGTTGTCAGTAATGGAGCAGATGAGGGCAAACAGGTTGGAGCTTAATCCACACAAAACAGAGGTGCTCCTGGTCAGTTGGAAGTCTAATCAGGAAATAAGGATTAAACATGCACTGGACAGGATTACACCCCCCCCCCCCTGAAATTTCAGGTTCATAGCTTGGACATACTCTTGGGACTAATCCCTGAACCTGGATGCCCAGGTTTCAATGTTGGCCAGGAGTGTGTTTGCACACTAGTGCTTCAGTTGCAGACATTTCTTGAGAAGACAGATCTGGCCAAGGTTACATATTCCTTGATTATATCCTGGTTGGATTATTGTAATTTATTCTACTTGGGGCTGTCTTTGAAAACTGTTTGGAAACTTCAGCAGCTTCAAAATGCTGCCCCTAGGCTGCTGAGTGGGGCTAGTTATAGGGGGAATATGACTCCCTTGCTGTGAAACAGTGCTGGTTTTAATCTGAGCCTAGGTCCAGACTATCTACACGCCCATACCTCTCCATACAAGGCTACTGGAGTCTTACAATCTGCAAGACAGGGCTTTATGTCCGTCCCATCACTCTCCCAGGCTTGGTTGGTAGAAACGAAAGCCTTCTCAGCATCGAGCCCTAAGCTTTGGCACTTGGACTGGGTTCAATCTGCCTCCTCTCTGCTGTATTTTTGAGGCAAATAACTTTTGTTTAAACTGGCCTTCAGTCATGGGTGAACATGGTGGAGTGATGTGTAACTGGGTCTGCTGTTTTAATTGTTTTAAATTGCAATGTTTTCAAATAGTGTTTTAACTGAATATACTATTTAATGTGGCCTAGAACAGATCAAGCCCAAAGTCTCCCTGGAAGCCAGGATGACTAAACTGAGGTTGTCCTATTTTGGCTACATCATGAGAAGGCAAGACATACACTCTCAGCCTCAGAGGAGGGCACCAGAAAACCCCCTCTGAATAAATCTTGCCAAAAATTCTCTGTGATGTGTTTGATGTAAGGTTGCCAAATGTCTGAAATGACCTGAAGACACACAGCAACAACAATAAAGCATATTTATGCAGTTGCAATTTTCTGGATGGCATTACATTCCATCCCACTTGCACATCTGTGTAAATATGCTTTATACCTGAACAAGAAGAGTTCTCTGCCTAAGTCTAAATACTCCCCCATACCTTGTATCCTTAGGACATAGCCATGGCAGTTAAAATGGAGTCAGGGAGATATAATGGTATAATGTGAAAGGACCCTGAGCTACTGAAGAGGTAAATGAAAAAAGGCTTCATAGAAAAAGTTTCATTCACTGTAGTATTTTCTAAGAGTTTCTGCATTCTTTAGGACTCTCTACAACCTTGTACATTTGTTGACAGCTCTCAATCCACAGTAGTGTGGGGATTGTTTTCCATTTCCAACAACATGGGAATGGTCATCTTGGGGCCTTGTGTGGCACAGTGGTTAAATGCCTGTACTGCAGCCACTCACTCAAAACCGTAAGGTTGTGAGTTCAAGACCAGAAAAAGGGCTCAAGCTTTACTCAGGCTTGCAGCCTTCCGAGGAGGTCGCTAAAATGAGTACCCAGATTGTTAGGGGCAATTAGCTTATTAGCTTACAGTTGTAAACCGCTTAGACACTGTTAGTTCATTATGAAGCGGTATATAAATGAAGCTGTTTGTTTTGCATACAAAGTGGGCTTTGATGGGAGTAGCACTGGGAGACATAGCTATGGAGATGTTGCTACCTTATACATATATGTCTTCAAGATGCAGTCTCTTGTCATAGATGCAGGTTCTTGTCCATTGGCTTCTTTTTGGTTTAGACAGTAAGAATATTCAGGGAAATACTGGTAGAGAATAAAGCTTATAAAAGCTACTAGTCAGAGGCACTAAGAACTCGGCATACATATTGTTGGATCTTCCCCCACCCACACCTCCTTTTCACTCCCATTGACCTCAGATGGTAAAGCAGACTCTGCCACTGCAAGGGAGGGTTACACCTTCAGAAGGATGATTGTGGTTTTGGGTGCTGAAATGTAGACTTAGCATGCTCTGAGCAGCACGCTCTAAAAGCTGTGGTGTTACAAACCCACAACCCACATGTGTTGCAACAACTTGTTTCACAAGATTCCCATACATATACACTTCTGTAAAATCAGAAAGTTCAGACATCCCAATTTAAATGAATCACGGCTACTAGCCATCATTTTCAAAGAAATAATATTTATACATAATATATCCCACTCTCAGCAAAAACATTCCCTGTTGTCCTGTGCATTTAGACTTTGGATTATCTCTCTCTCTCCAGCATGGTGTAATGGTTTGAATGTTGGCCTAGGCCTCTGAGAGACCATGGTTGAAACCCCTCTTTCACCTTGGAAACCCATTGGGCTATTTTGGACAAGTCATTATCTGTCAGCCTAAAAGGAAAGCAATAACAAAAATAATTTGAAGGAATCTGCCGAGAAATCCCTTTGCTAGGAATGCCGTATACCAGAGTTGAATGCACACAACTAGCTGTGGGTGTATGTGATGGGCTCAGTGTAATGTCTTACTTCCAAGTTTTGGCCTTTACTCTGATCCAGCACACTATTCTTATGCTCTTAACAGGAGGATGTTGCAAAACCAGTAAGAGAAGAGATGGGGTTTGCTTCACTCTGCCTAATGGTAGGGTGGCCTCTTCTGTAATGTAATATATGACATGACCCTCAATAGCAATTTCAAGGGCTTAGCTCTCACAAGTCCCTTTCCAAATCAACTCATGATGGTTTCCAGATGTACCACCACATGTTGAGATGCATGCTAGTATCAGTGGGATTTGATTTCTGGTATGCCATGATGCAAGAGTTCAACATAATATTTCTGCCATGGTGTAGCAGAACCTAATCTGGGTTGACTTCAGCACAGGGCACCATCTGCATGCACAGAACTGTCTTAGCACATGACATTTGGAAGTCAACAAGGGCTGACTGGAAAACATAAACACCACACCCTCAAAGGCTCAGCACCAGAGACTGGGGCTAGAGGGAAGCATACCAGCACAGGGCCATATCAAATCTTCTGATACCTGTCATATTCAGTGAATTTTCTAAAGTCTAACATTTAGAAATACCCTGGAGGTAGTAGCTATTCCTCCATAATATGATCACATTAACTTCCCCAATGGACAGGAAAAATCAGAGTTATTTCCATTTTACAGATTGCACAGAGAATTTGTGTGTAGCCAAGCAACTAGTCCCTCACACAAGATCTATTTTAGATGAACCTAAGCAGGTCTTTTGTGTGTCTTTCTATTGTAACCATGCCTAATTTGCATGAGGTATTCTGCCAAAAGAAGCATTCCTCTGTCTAGTTTTCCACTCTCATTATGCAGCTCTGCACTATATAAAAGATCAGCCAAGAGATGTCATTTCAGGTTTATGCAGAAAATGTGCAATACCAGACCAGCTGTCTATATGATTTCTTCTCTGACAGAGGTGAGAAGATGTTGTGGGCTCATGTTCCGAGGCATCTCCTAACAAGCTGTGTATAGAAATCTCACCCCCTTAAAGATCACAGAAAGCACTCAAGAGCGCATGGCTAATGGTGTGCTGAGATAATGATGCAGAAAAACCTGTGCTTAGAGCATAGAGCTCAAGCAAAAAGGATATGGCCTTCCTGCTACTAAAAATTCTTACAACAAAACCACTGGATGGACAACTGAGTACAGTATCTCTCTATACAGCATCTCCTGTTCTCATCACTCTGAACAACAACAACAACAATAATAATTTCTTACCCACCTCTCCCCATGGATCAAGGCAGGGAACAACAATTAACAGACCACATCAGTTACAATACACACAAATTGAAAAGGACATGCATACAATTTAAAAGGACAAGATATACACATATTAAAACAATCAACATTTAAAATTCATCATTTAATATTCACAATTTAAAAATCATCTTGGTAAGCCTGCCGGAGGAGATGGGTCTTCAATGCTGTTTTGAATTCAGATCACGTATTCATCTGCTGAATCTCTTCTGGCAGGTCATTCCACAGTCTAAGGGTGGCTGAAGAAAAAGTCCTCTGACTGACAATTGCCAACCTGCCTGACTGGAGTAAATTTCTGCTAGAGGACATGAGCATATGGGGCAGATTATATGGGAGAAGGCAGTTCTGTAGGTAACCTGGACCCAAACCACATAGGGCTTTAAATGTAATAACCAACACTTTATACCTTGCCCGGAAACTAATTGGCAGCCAGAAAAGTGATTTTAATACTGGTGTAATGTGATCACTCCTGGATGTCCCAGTATTCAACCCGGCTGCCAAGTTTTGAACTAGCTGAAGTTTCCAGATTTGGTACAGAGGTAGCCCAGTGTACAGCACAATGCAAAATTCCAGTCTTGAGGTTACCAGCAGGTGCACTACTGTCTTTAGGTCCTCCAGCTCAAGGTAGGAAGGAATGGGGAGAGATGTTCCACCTAGGAAGTCCCACCCCCAGAGGGCAAAAGACCTGCCCCCAGCATCGGGTAACAAAAAATTCTTAGTTGGGGCAGGCAGCCCCAAAAAGTTTCACCATCACTGCTCTAGGTCCTCTCATACAACATCTGCCATAAGCGGACCTGAATTGAATTCCACTGGAGGACCTACAATTGTTTAAAGAGGTGTTTTCTCTAGGAATCTCTAGGTCTTCCTCCACAACTTCTGGTGGAAGATGACAAAGAGTTACACTGGAGGATCTAGAGATTCCTAGAGAGAACATATCAATCCAATCAATGAATATTCAAAGCCACAAAATCAAAGCTGCAAATGTAGGGGGCCAGCTGTACTTGATTTATAATCTGCAGTGAACCACCTTGGGTCCTGCACCAGAGAAAGGCTATATTAAATAAATGAATACAGAGAAAAAACATTTTTTAAAATAAAGAAATCCTATTAAATATTTAAAACAGTTTAAAATATATATCAAATGTTATAGAGATCTGCCACACCTGGTGAAAAACCAAAGGCCTGTTTAAATCCATAGGTCTTAGCCTGACCACAAAAAGAAATAAAAAAGTAGGCCAGTCTAGGTTCCCATGGGATGGTGTTCCACTGGGTGGGAGCTGCTACCAAGAAGTCTCCATCAACAGTTCACATCAACTGCAGCTGTAAGATAGAAAGAACATAACAGCAAAAGTAAGAAAGAAACCAAAAAATGATACTGACTTTTTTCCCCTTGTTGCCCTTGAGCACCCAGGGAAGAAGGAGCAGTCTTACGTTGGAGGAAGAAGCTGCACTTTTGCCTCTATAAGGGCAGTTGGACTGCCGTCAGGCATCTCCTTTACTTTCTACACCAGAGAACCCTTGTTTGCTGTATGGCCAGGGCAGAAGTAGGGGGAAAAGAGCAGTTTCTACCTTTATAGACTTTTGGTGTAAGTATGGAGGCAGAGACTTATGCTTCACCAGACAACTAACTGGCTTTTTGCCAATATGTCCAACCTCAAAGCCTTGCCCTTTGATTTAGCTCTCCAGCTGGTCTGTGTGTCACTAGGGTTGGTGTCACCCCCCAGGCTGCCTGGTTGGCAAAGCCTCAGCCACTCCACTTGGCCAGCCAGGCTACCTCTGCTGTGGTGGGGATGTGTTGCTGCTGTTACCTGGCAGCCTGTTCCAGTTCTGGCATAGCTGCTGGGTGAGGGAGGCAACACACTTTCTCCCTTGCACAGCAGCCATGCCATGTCTGGAAAGCACTACTGGAGTGCTGGTTTGTATATTCACAACAGGCTAAAATCTCCACAAGGAGTCCTGTAATATATTAAAGGCATACAAATTTATTATAGCATATGTGAGCTATGGGCCACTCCATGAAAGCTTCTGCTATCATATATTTGCAAAGTGCCAATGACTGTGCTGTTTCGGCCTCTGTTGGGTTTTTCGCTACCACACCACCAACTTTTGGAAAAGGCAAAAATCTGTCTTTTTTACTTTCCTTTGTAGTCATCTTGATGAAATGGCAGTCACTATAGAGAAGACACACACATTTGTTCTTAGCAATTTTAAGTTTTGTTGCCGTCTTGCAGTAGAAACTATCCTTGTGCTCTCTTTGATCCTCAGCTTACCTTTGCTTCTCACTTTCTGTCTCTCTGTAAATCTGCTTATTAACACTTCTTCTATATTGCCCCTATCTTCAACACTGTCTCAGTCACACTTCTGCTGAAAGTCTTATTTGCACTTTTGTCTTCTCTAGACTTGATTATTGTAATTTTCTGTCTCCACAACCCTTCTTAGGAGTTTTTTCCCCCTTGTAAAAACCTAGGGATGTGATCCTACAATAGCAAACGTTCACATCAATATCTCACCTTCAAGGCAAAGGATCTCAACGTCAGCTACTGAAAATGTACAGATGGCACCTTTGGGACCAAAACTATCAAAGAAGGTGAAAGGTGACTAGTCATTCTAAAACAGTGATGTTACTCTGGTAATAACAACAGTGGTAGCTTTCAAAGTCAAATATTCTAGAGAAATGTGGTAAATGGTGACAAAAACCCAAATACATGATGTATTTTGTGCATTTTAGCTGACCAATAAAAGTAGTACTGTTTTGTGGGTTTTGGATTCTCTTGTCATTTGCTGCATAGCCAACATGGCAACCCCTGATTATGCAGTAAATTGATTTGCAAAATGGGTTAAAAATATTTTTTTAGTTCTTTCAAGCTTTCAAAGCTTCACCAGCTTCTTCATCAGACAAAAGGTGTTTTAAAAATAATTTAGGAGCAAAAAGAAAAGTGACACTGTTGGGGTCCAAGGCCTACATTTCATACTACATATTGTCTCTTTTAGTTCAGTTGGTTTGGAGGGATCTCAATGCAGGCTGAGGCCACTCCTCTCTTGGCCAGTAAAGTAACTCCTCTTGGGATCCAGGGTGTCTGTTTTTTGTGAAGCCACATGCAATAAACATTGAATTTTGCAGGAGATAGCTGTACTGCTACATCTGGAAAAACCTTTAGGTGATGTAGAGGTTAAACTCAGCCACCTATAGTCCAAACGAAAAAAGATTTACCTCTGTTGGAGGTAGAAACCTCAAAGAGTTGTCCCAGTCCTTACTTCTGTCCTGTTTAGGATTCCCCTATTTCAACTAAATCTGGTATCTTCAAATCCAGGAAACATATTCAGGATTTGCTATACAGCAAAATAAAACAAAATCCGCAAAAGAATGATACCTTTATTGGGCAGTCAAAATGCACAAAACACATCATGCAAGCTTTCAAAGCTCCCTGCCACCTTAATCAGGGAAAAGATATTCAAAAATCATGCAGGAGAAAAAGGAAAAAAAAGTCGCAGTGTTGGATTCACAGGCCTACATTTTGTATCAGATGTTATCTCTGTTGTAGTTCAGTTGGTTTGGAGGGATCTCAATGTTTTGATAATATAATGTAGTGGCTAAGAGGAAAGTGTGAGATCTGTCATTCAGAAACCACTGGTGAACTCACTCTGGGACCTTTGAGCCACTCCAGATAGGGCAAAGCTGTCAGGAGGCTGGAGTATTTCTTTATGTAGTTCTTCTTGTTGTTGGGTTTTTTAAACATCTAAACAATATATCTGTTGTCTCAAACTGCGACAATTAATGGCATTAGCTGCAACATTTTATTCTCACCCCTGAGTGGGTTTCTTTTTTAACTCTGAGACATATAGGAATCATAGCCAGGATTCTCCATCACAGGCTGCAATGTGCAATTTTATGATAATAGAGCTGCAAGAGTGGACAATGAGACAACATGCAAGATGTCCTCTTGTGCAATTGAGGGTGTTCACTACGCAACAGGGCACCACAAAAAAAGAGAAGCATTTTTTCTAGCTGGGCACAGGATACCCACGGCTTTCTAGTGCCCCCTGTTCTGGATGACTGGTGCCCTTTAGATCTGTTGGGGGCTGTTTTACCCTGCTTTCTTTGTGTTACATAATCCTTCAATTTTTTGGTCCAAGAGCAGTTAGTTAATAATTAATAATAATTAATATGTTTTATTTATATACCGCTATTCCAAAGATCATAGCGGTGAACAGCAATTAAGCTAATTAGCAAGTAAGCTAATTTGCCCCCAACAGTCTGGGTACTCATTTTAGCGACCTCGGAAGGATGCAAGCCTGAGTCGAGCTTGGGCCCTTTTGCTGGTCTTGAACTCGCAACCTTGTGGTTTTGAGTGAGTGGCTGCAGTACAGGCATTTAACCACTGCGCCACCAGGGCTCCTTTTTTGTTAATGTCATAGGTACAGTTTTAGAAGTAATTATTTTCCTTGCAGTACTCAAGAGTAACAAATTAATTGGTTTAGTTACTTTTAAAAAATCTGATAGCTTAAGATACAAAAACACCCTTTCTCCACATGTACCCATTCATTGCCACAGTACCCACAATGAAGTATGAGGCAGCAGCATGTGCCACATCATCAGGAATTGACTATGCAATCTTTGTACTCCATTTCATCCTTGCAATGGCAAAAGTAATTAAAATATAGTTATACCTCCAAAGGAGTGCTGTTATCCCTTGTTAAGTTACATCCACAATTTAAGTAGCAATACCATTGTTATTGGGGAAACGATTTCACAAATAACTAATTTTAGCAACTTACTCAGGTGTGCTAGCTACCGGAGGACAAAATTAGGACATTGCTGACTAAATAAGAATTCTCTCACCAAACATTTCTGCCAGTCCACAAAATTCTAGCACTGTTGCAGCTTAAAGCTCCAGTTGATCATTAAGTTAGGCGTCCAAATTAAAAGGGCAGGCAAAGACACCAATGGAATGGAAACACAGCAAATATAAGAGTTCTAGATGTGATCCTTTTTCAGTGTCAGTCTGTATAATACAGTTGGCCCTCCTTATCCATGGATTTTTTTATCCACGGAGTCAAGCATCCACAGCTTGAAAATATTTTTTTAAGTATAAATTCCAAATAGCAAACCTTGATTTTCCATTTTATATAAAAGACACCATTTTCCTTCTCCATCGTATTTAATGGGACTTGAGCATCCACAGATTTTGTTATCAATGGGGGTTCCTGGAATCAAACCCCAGCAGATAACAAGGGCCCACTGTACTACAAATCTGGGGACTAAAAGAACGTTTTGGGGAGGCAGAATTATTATTTCATTTTGTCCCTTTCCTCCTCCCCATGCACCCTTGTAGTTACTTTCAAACCCTTGGCATTACATCTGAACAGGTCTTACAATGCAATGAAATGTATGACCCCAGAGTAGAAGTAAAACTTAGGCTTAGGGTGCCAACAGAATACATGCTGGTACATACAAAAGTAGACAACTGTCAAAGAGGCAAATGAGTAAACAACTTCCACATTTTAAAAAGGCTCTTAAGCTGAAATGTTCAAGTGTACTGTTTTTACTGCTTCAGCTGCTGGCCTGAACTGGGAGTGAGGCTGAATTGAGTTTTCACAAGGGTGGGCCTGAGAGTTGCCCTGGAAATTGTGACTCAAACCTTCTTCTGTGGGCACTGTTCACTTTACTCCCAGGAAGTTATCTGAAGTTGAATTTGCAGCTTGGTTAAGTCGATGACTCAGAAGTGTGAAGATTCATATTTTAGCACTTGGCAGTCAGAGGCAGCCTGAAACCATTTAAAAAATGAACGCTGATGAAAATGAAGAACTTTGCAAGTGCTTTAGGCCGTGGTGGGCTTTAGGAAGCTAATTAAATGCCATGGAAAAATAATGACAAGAGAGGCCTAAATCTGAAAGGCCAATGCTAGATCTGCTGGCGATCCAATGAGTTTGCCGCTACATCTGTTTTCTTCCCTTCTCAAGCAACAAATTACAAAGTCAGTCTGTCCCTAAATCAAGGCTGTCTTTACATCATGGAGTGTGAAGTTCTGAAGACAATAAACTTTGTACCTGAGGGTTGGTGCTAAAAAAAAACCCAGCAGAATTTGCACTGAAATGTGATTTTATCAGAGTAAGCATCCCCTTTAAATGCATTCTGCCCTTCTGAAATCTTCGATGTGTTTGCCAAATTTGCATATGGTTTGTTGTTCTGTGTTTCCTACTTATGGTACACTCATTGTTGTTGTGTACCTTCAAGTCACTTCCAACTTATGATAACCTTAAGGCAGAGGTTTGCCTTTGCCTTCCTCGGTGGCTGAGAGTGTGTAACTTGCTCTGTGCAACACAACCAGGGTGGCTTACACAATAAAACAATACAGACCCGTATCCCAAAATCTCACCCACCCCTAAAATACCATTAAAAAATTCATAATTTAAAACATACCTTAAAATGACAAACAAAATTAACATAGATCAAAGGCAGTGGCTGTGGGAAGAGTCAGGGGTATAGAAGGTTCAGATTTTTGGTGGCTGGTTGTCTATCCAGGAAAGGTTTGTGAAACATGAAATTTAAAGTAATATTCACAATAAAAAAGCAGCTAACTAGTTACACAACTTCAATGTTCATTTTTCATTGGAGTAAGCCAGAAACTTTAGTCAAGTGCTTTAGGAAGTTTTTTGTGGGTTTTTCGGGCTACTAGAAGGGTTTCTTCCTGATGTTTCACCAGCATCTGTGGCTGGCACAGATGCTGCCAAAACATCAGGAAGAAACTCTTCTAGAACATGGCCACATAGCCCGAAAAACCCACAAAAAACTATGGGATGCTGGCCATGAAAGCCTTTGACTTTACATCACTTTATGAAGTATTGCTCATTTCCCTCCCCTTGCTACCCCATCCCACAGAAAAACCAATGAGACACGTGGAGGGATTTTACATGGGGAGAAGAACCAATTATTCTGTGGGATGTGTCTTTGGGCAACATAAAAATCATTCAATTACCGTGTGCGCATTGACTCAAGAACCATCAACCCACAGTGCTTCTTATCAGGATTCAGCTTCAGTTTATTCACTCTCATCCACCCATACAGAAATTACAGGAGCAAGATTTACAGGTAAATAGGAAATTATCTTATGTGCATTGGAAGAGGGCTCCATCTGTGTCTGTGGCATTGATCCTAAGTGTATATGTACAAACATTTCAAAGTAAGCTCATATATGCTTCTTGGTAATGTATAAACATCAGGGAGAAGAGGTATTACACAGATGGCATGATAAATGTATAAAATTCAGGTGCCCAAATAAGTCTGTCAGTCAAAATGTACTCCCTAAACTGGCAGGGGTGGCTGGAGAGTCCCATGTCAGTGGTGCAGTGAATCTGCTCTGGGTTTCAGTGCAGACCTTAAATTAACAATCTAAAGTTGAGCCATCTAGGGAATAAACCCCATTCCCAAAACAGGTTTGGCACCTTCAGCAGTTCCTTTAAATTCTGGCATAAAACTCACAGGAGAGATGCCACACAACTGACATGGAAGCCATTCCACTGCCCCCTGTATACCATTTAACGCAAGAGGGTTTATTTCCAGCTTGCACACCTAAGATTCTCCCCTGCAGGCTTCCCAACCTAAAATATTTAAAATCAGGACCACACTGCATGTGGTGTTAAATGTGTGATTCCATTTAATGCATCTCTTTTCTTTCTATACTATTAATTTAATAACAGTGGGGAGGAGATCAGTGTCTGGGTGACAGAACATTGGGATGGGGTTTTATACTTCTGTCCGTCACTGTCCAGATTAATATCTAACCTCTAAAACTTCTATTAAATCTGGGTACAGAGCATCTGTTGCTGCCATGGGCTGTGGCTAAGGGAATGGATGAAACTAATTGGTTATGAGGAATAGCTGTAGGCAGCCTGAACACATGGAAGTGGATGGGTAGAAAGAGCCAAATGGCACCCCTGGCTTAAACTCTAGATTTTGCAGTAATAGGTATGTGTAGAGGACATATGTAGACATATCTCTACAAAGATAACGAATAAGTAGTTGGATTAGGAGTCTGGAGACCTGAGGATTCGAATCCCTGCATGGCCATAGAAACCCACTGAGTGATCTTGGGTAAGTGACACATTCTCAGCCCCAGGGGAAGGCAATGACAAACCCTCTCTGAACAAATATTGCCAAGAAAGCCCCATGATAGGTTTGTTTTAGGGTAGCCATAAGTCAGAAACAACCTGAAGGGCACACAGCAACAATAACAGAGATATCAAAACTGATATCAAAAAGCTATACTTGAAATCCAATGTGGGTCCAGAGAAACAAAACTTCTAGAGACAGTTTTTTATAGAGAGTCTCTCTCCATTTGGGGGAGCAAAAACATCAGAGTCCTGTGCCACTTTGAGAACTAACAAATGTATTATAGTAGGAGCTGGCAGGGCCTACTATGAAACTTCATCCAATCATGTAAGATGCTTTGTTCTTTTCCTTGCAACCCACCGGCAGGGCTTCCCACAATGGAAACCTTGTCAGAGGCCTTTGTTTCCAAGTAAATTCTCTTGTTTAGCAAGCAGAGGAGAAAATCCCAGACAGTGGACCTCATTATCAACTACTTAACTCACTAAATGTTGGTGAAGCAGCCAGGGTCAAGTGTCTGGGGGATGTGTGTAAATAACATCTCTCACCTAATCAGACATGGACAATTAGGCGGGCTGAATTACAAGAGAAGCAACATTGGATCTTTAATGAGAAACACAGTGACCAACTTACCCCTTCACACTCTGACTTCAAAGGAAAAATAAAGGGCTAGGCCATTTTGAACCCATACTGATGAGACTGAGTTGATGTCCTTTTTGATCTGCAACCTCCTCTTTTAGTTTCCAACTGGTGCTGCCTTCATTTTGCACATTATGGGACGCCTGAGTGAGAACACTCAGCAATTCTTCTTCTACTCATTGCATCTTAGTCTTGGCTATGGTCTATATCAGAACAATTAGTATTTGTACAGTTGCCTGCCTGCGCCCCCCAATGGAAAGGAAACACATTGTAGTAAAGAGGTTTATTTGTGCTATGCTGCAGCTTGAGAGTCTCCTCTGGAGCCCCTACAAACATTTTCTTGACAGAAGCAAGCACAATTTCTTTTATGGGGGATAATGAGATCTCTCTGATGAAGCCTCATATGCCACTTCGAAGGCCCTCTACTTAGAGTGAAAGCTCTTGATTTGATTAGTAAAGCAGGATTGAAACTGGTTTGCAGTCTCCTGCATCCAAAACCCAACCATCTACTGTCAGAAGGGATCTCCTCACTTATGCCCCATAGCCACTGCCAACAGTCTCAAAAATGCTACTTTTAATTAAAAACATTATTTCCAAATGTGGTTCACGGTTTGCATTCTGGGTGAGAAGTGCTTCTAACCTTGTGAACTTTCAGACTGCTGTGTTGCCAATTGAGAGCTGCACTCTCATTCCTTGGGTATTTCCTACATGGAAAGAGGCAAACATTGACATGATGGTTGACTGAACACAAATCTTCCTGTGCAGCCACCTGGCCAAGGTGACTTTTTGGATTGGGGCTAGAAAAATGCTCTGGATGGGAGGACCTTTTGGTTCTCAAGGGAATAGGAATTTCAGAAAGCACATGAGGAGACGATCCCAGTTAGTTATAACAGTCCTTGGGGATTGCTTTGCTTTACAAGCACACAACAGGAAAAATGCACAAAAATGTGGAAACAATGTGCAAGTTTTTCAGGAAAAATCCCTGAGTTATTTCCTCAATTTCTGCTACTTACTAGTGTCAGATCTTTTTTATATATAAAACCCATGAATATCCAAAATACTGATTCCAGTTTTCATGCAACTTCGGCCACAGCAGGACCAGACCTACCATTAGGTGGAATGAAGCAGTCTTTTTAGGTAACAACTGGTGGAAGATATCAAGAAAGTGTGGGTGGACACTGCCCTGTACCTCTTAAGGTAGTATGTTGCCTTCAGGTGTGGTGGAGGATGCTGCCCCAATGCTCCAACCTTTATGCCATATGGTCTTTTTCATGAAATGAGAGGGCACCACCCAGATAGGAAAATATCTCAGTCTAGTACTACTCCACAAAAGAAAACAGCTCCAGCCTAGGTCACCTGGAGGACTGTATTCTCCATAGTACCAGTGCATGTTGTGAGAAGTCCTTTTCTCTGTCAACTGCCCTCACATCTGGAAGGACTGTGGATCTTCTCAGCTACTTCTAGGTTGTGAAAGTCCTTTCCAAGAGAGGATAGGCTGGTACTCCCCTTATTATCCTTCTGTAAAGTTAAGATTTTTTTGGGGGGGCAGCCTTTTGAAGATAGACTGCTCAAAGTCCTTTTATAATGTGCTGTATTATCTATTGGTTGTTATCTTTTCAGTGGTTATGCTTTCAACTAGTTTTAATTTTATAGACAGTTTAATTACATTTCAATCTTTTGGGGGAGGTGGGAAAGAACAGCAACAAAATAATAACAACAAGAAGAACAAGAAGAACCACAAATATTACATCCAGCTATTGTAGAAGAATGACTAAAAAATCAGTCCTGTACGTACTTACTTAGAAATAAGCCCCATTGAATTATTTTTTGTATTCTTAAATAAGTAGGTCTATGACTCTCACCTTAGTCTGAAAACAAAGCCTGGAGGTTCTGGTACTGGTTTAACCAGCTGCAAACTGCAACTCCTTTCACCATAAGTACCTATTTTGTCACCATCTGAAATAAGGAACTAATGACACTAATGACACAGGGCTGTTGTAAAGATTTCTGAGATAATGTATGTAAAGTGCTTTGAATAATGGAAACAAGATACAAATATGTTCTGTTTGCAAAGGTCTTTCATTTTGACAGGGGAAAATGATTTGCCAGTTCCAGAATTAGAGAGGATGCATGTTGTTTTCAAGATTCCATCCAAAGGGGTCATGTCTTCTTTCATTGACCTGGAGAAAAGGAATACCAGTGAAATTTGATTTAATTTTTGGCTGAAACACAGCTGTTAGAAATACACGAGCTCTGTAGAACACCAGGTGGCAGCCCTTAAACAAAATAGTTTCTAATTCCACAGATTAGGCTGCAGTAATGTATGCATTTCCTTATGAGTAAACCCCAGTGAATCTGATGGGAATTCCTTGTGGGTAAGCATGCATAGGATTACTCTGTTACAGACATACTTCTCAGCTTTGAATGCTTTAGTTGGTTTGTTGTTATTGTTTGGATGACTTCTTTTTCTTTCCTTTTACAGATTAGTTTGGGTTTTACTCCCTTCTCTCTTTTGTGATGGTTTTTCTATACCAGCCGTGTATTGCATGACCAGAAGAAAATTTTAGCAGGTGAAGCTTTTTCTGTTACCTGGATGTTCATGTGGTCAAAAGCTTTATCCACTTAGGCTGCATCCTTACTGCAGAAATAATCCATTTTGACACTACTTTAATTGCCATGGCTCAATGCTATTGAATTCTAGAGTTTGAAATTTTGGGAGACATTTGTCCTTCTCTGTCAGAGAGTTCTGGTGCCACAACAAACTACAATTTCCAGAATTCCAAAGCATTGAGGCATGGCAGTTAAAGGGGTCTCAAACTGGATTATTCCTGCAGTGTGAATGCAGCCTTAGCAATGTAAATCCTGACTTGTTTCATTTTCAGGCATAACTGAGAATACACAAAACATTTTATTCTCTCCAGAAAACAGGGAGATCCACATTTTGAGAAACCCCTTTTTGAACATTGTGGAGACTGATTTTTGCACATTTTTGTAAATGCACCAAATTCAAAATGGCAATAACATGTTGCCTCATTGCCTGGATGGTTAAGAAGCAGTAGTGTTGGAGAGATGCTTCTTTCTTTTAGAACAGTCTATCCTTTTGTGTTTGCAAACTGAGAGAAGACACTAGTCACACCCAAAGACTTTTTGCACATATTGCAGCAAATGGGGGGGGGGCAGAACCAATGTGTCTCATCCTTCTCACAGGGGTTAGAGTCCTCCACATGTTCTCTGGTTAACTGAGTTGTTCTATCTTGACCAAAATCTCACCAACTATATGGGTTCCCCCCAAAAACAAATCCCTATACATTTTGACTTGCCCAAGATATCAGCTGTGCAAGAGTGTTTGGGGAGGGGCTCAGCACATGCCGAGCTCAAGCTTCATCTGCTTTGTGAAAGTAATGCAGATTGACATTGCTCTAACTGCCATGACTCGGTGCTATGGAATCCTGGGATATGTAGTTTGCTGTGGCATCAGAACTTTCTGACAGAGAATACTAAATATCTCACAAAACTGCAAATCCCAGAACTCTATAACACTGATCTATTGCAGTTAAAGTGGTGCCGAACTGCATTATTTCTGCAGTGCAGATTCCTCAGTTGGAGATGCCCCAGCCATTCTCACTGAAGACTCAGTTGGTCTAGACAAGACAGGCAGCAAACAGTCTTCAGATGTGGGAATCAATGGTCATTCATTCCATGTGGAAGTCACCAAGGCCAGCTTAGATGCTGCCACTGAAGTTCTAGTGCATCCCCTCGACACTTTACTCAGAGCTCATGAGATCAGCCTTTTCTGCTTCCCACTTCTTGAGGTGAGGTGGCCAGATTCTCTCTAGAGGCATACAAACTGAGTGACCCAGTTTCCCAAGGGTCTAAGCCATTTTCTTGGAAAATCACCCTTTTCTCATTTGGAAGCTGAAGGAGGAGAAAGCTCTTTACAGCAGGGGTGAGAAAATGAATGGGGGCTGGGGCCAATTTATTCCAGGCCACCCCCACAAACTCAAATGCTTCAATTTTCTTCGGTAGCCCATCTCAACATAGCAGCATGAAGTGACACAGCATCACTTTCTGTTACCATTTTGAAAGGTATTGCAGAGAAGAATGGATGTTTTTGGAGGTAGTATGGGTTTCTGAGGTCTGTGCGGGGATATTTTCACACGTTTTCATACATTTTGAGGGCTTTCTGCTTAATTTTGAGGCAACAATGGCCTAAAAAATTATGGTTGAGGGCTTTAGGAACTGGGGAGGGGGGCTTTAAGGGCCACAGAAGTGGGTTTAGGGAACATATACAGCTCTGCCATAAGTTAGGTCTGCCTTGATATGGTTCTGCCTCACCGCTCCATTTATGCCTTTTCAATATCCTGCCAAAAGTCAGGCTTATAACCCCAAAGGCACAACATGAAAGGAGAAAGTACCGATCCCTAAACTGTGAATCTCAGGATTTCATAGGGTTTTGACATGGCAGTTAAAGTGGAATCATAGTGCTCTAGCTGTGTAGTATGGAAAGGGCCCATGGTCCACTGAGGCTGACCATTGCATCCTTTTGGGTAGGAAGATGTATAAAGGACTCTACTTCAGATGAGAATTGCTTAAGTGAGAAGTTCTATGTGACTTCTAGTATACCTTACATTTCTGGTCTTGTTTTCCAGTTCTGCCTTCAGATTTGCTCTTGGAACCTGACTGCTTTTTGTGTTTGCCCTCCCAATTCTTAGCTTCTGTTCCTCTCCAAACCATGTCCAAGCCTTGACAGTGTGTCAGCTTTTCTCCAATGTCTTTTTTAAAAGTCCCATACAAATACACCCTGCCAGCTGTGGGTGGAATAAATGTTTAATCAATTTGTCTCTTCTTTGGAAGGCAGCAGGGAGCCTGTTGGGGAAAGTGGCTACTTCAGATTAGCCCAAATCTTAACATGAAACCAAGGGACTTGGAACTTACTGACATCTTCTAGCCATCTGTTTAAAAGAGAAAGATTTCACGGTGCATAAAGAAAAGACAGAAATAATGCAATGTGCAGTAACATTTATAATTTCTCTCTCTTCCTTCTCTCTATCCTAGTATCTGCCAGGATTCACTGTGATAGGACACTTCTAGTCCCCAGAATCTCTATGAGATGCATAAGATCAAAACTGATTTAGAGCTGCAGGTTTAAAGGAGATTTTCATTAAAAAAAAAAAATCAAGGAAAGAAATTTTTGAAACATTTTTTTAAAAAACTGTATAGCTTCTATGAAAATTTGCTGATTTTCTTGCTGTTGTTTTACACTGATATTCCAATCCTAGCAAGGCCCAATTTATAACTTTTTTAAAACTTTTCAAAAAGATAGGTGACATTTGTAAGAAAAAGAAATGATGAGGTGCTGATCATCATTCTATCCTTTTTGTGCTTTCCCATGTTCAGCAGGCTTTACTCATTGTCTCAAACTTTTCCTCCACACCAGTCTGAGGGGACTGAGCATGGGCTATGTCTTTCCCACTTCGCAATGTCTTGGGCTGATGTACCATCCTGAAGAGCAATGGTTCCCATTGTCAAAGGAGCTGTCCAAGGTATTTGATTCACGTTCAGTACACTGGAAGCAGTCTAATATTGGAGGACATTCGCTAGCTCATTAACATGGAAACTGCCAGTTGACACTGATCCAGAACCTGAAGAAACAAGAAACCAAATAACCACAATGGATGGACTGAAATTGGATCCTCACTGGAGATGACATATCAGTTGATGGTCTGGGAGAACTGTATTCCAAAATGTACTAAACATAGGGAGAAAGGGAGCTCATGGGACCACATAAGGTCTCTGCTGGATCATAAGTAAATCCTAATCTTGTTCCCATAGTAGCCAAGTGGAAGGACATAGTGATTGGGGATGCTAAAAGTTCTAGTACATAAAGTAATTTTTCTAAGCTTTATTTTAAAGTTCATTTTAATCAGAAAATGTTTTTATTTCAGAAAGCACTTAGGGCTGGGTTCTACTGCCTTCAAATATTTTTCAAGGCCATATTTCTTGTTGTTAATCTGTGTTTTTTAAAATTAAAAAGCTGTTTTACAGTACATTTTGAACTGTGTTTTGTTGTTTCCATGTTTT
Organism: Sceloporus undulatus; assembly: GCF_019175285.1. Taxonomy (NCBI): domain Eukaryota; kingdom Metazoa; phylum Chordata; class Lepidosauria; order Squamata; family Phrynosomatidae; genus Sceloporus; species Sceloporus undulatus. The sequence goes on from NC_056527.1 coordinate 50,026,251, forward strand.
TATTTTTGGTAAACCACTTTGTAAATGACTAAAAGCAATATATCAAGAAGATTGCAAGTACCTCTACCTGTGGGCTGAAAATGTATCCAGTGACTCTACCCAGTTTGCCCGCTGAGACAGTTCTACTTTTTCCTCTCTGTGTCTTTCTCTCTCTTTCTCTGCTGATCTTTTCACTGTACTTGACGGTTGCTTTTCAATCCCAGCTACTGCCGAGGTGAGGCCAAGGCAGGTCGAACCCTGGCTGAGGATTGAACCCCTGGAGCACTCTGTGCAATAATAAATAATGCAGGGCAAATAGAGAGGAAAGGCACCAGACTTGGGAAATGTGATATCTCAGTTCAGAGGCCCAGGTGGACCAACTTGGCAGCCTTGGATAGAAACAGAATAAGTGTGAGAAATCACTCATCCTTAATAAAGACTAGTTTCATAGACCTTGCTGGTTCTGAGAAGCAGCCAGCTCCAGCAAGTCACTGAAAAACAAAATGTGCATTTTTTCACTTCAGAGGATTCGGCAGTTGATTAAATACCGAAAGAAGGAGCTTGACGGTAAAAGGACTAGGCTTTCACTTCAGGGAATTCAAAGCCAGCCTCTTGTGAATTGGGTTCATATCTCAGCTTGGTGTCTCTAATGCAGTGGTTCTCAAACTTTTCTTTTTCATGGATCACTTGAAAATTGTGGATTGTCTCAATGGACCATTGAATAAACTTTTTTAAAAGAAAAAAACACAAATCAAAATATTGTCTTTCAATTTTTCATTTGAAAAAAACAACCCCCCCCCCCATTTAAAGACATGATCATCATACTATCATAGTACAATATTATGGGAACCAGAGGCCCCAGGTCAAGATCATGTTAACCCATTTGATAATCTAGCCTGATCAAAAATAAACTTGATCTCCTTCATCAGAAAAAAAATGGTAAATCAGCTCCTGGCCAAATACATAGCTCCTCAGTGATTTTGCAACCTACCTATGGACCACGCAATGGAAAGTGCTGATCAGCAGTGTGTACAGACCGTATGGGAACAGATGAAGCTGTTTTATATTGAATTAGACCATTGGTCTATCTAGCCCCCAGTGGACAACTGTGGGAAGCTAGGGGGTCTGCATTAGTCTGCTAGGAGAATTTGTAGGATTTCACCTCTGACTGCATTCCCATATTTTATTTTAAGCCACAGGAATTGATCAGGGCAGGAGTCACTTCCAGTTTACTTCTTGTTTTTAGAAAGGGTCTCTTGTGGACCTAAAATGACCATGGGGGGAAATAGCAAAAATGCCCCCCACCAGCTGAATGTCATTTGGGGGCAAAATATTTTTTGGAAAAAATGATTTGAGGGGATCATTTTTTACCGGGGCAGGGGGTAAATGGAAGCTTTATGTGGCCTGCACTATTCAGACTCTTGATCAAGGCCAATATTGTCAATTCTGACTGGCAGTGGATCTCCAGGGCTTCATAAAGGATTATTTCCTATCTCTGTCTGGAGATCCCTGCCATTTTCGGGTTGCCTCCAGGGAAGTGAGCCTATCCCATCAGCAACACTGAGACCTCAGCTCACCTTCAGCTCTCCCTCAACTATCAGGATGTATTCCATTAGACTACCTGAGCTGTACCCATTCCAGACCCTGTAAATTTAAGAACATTTAACTTGAGTTTCCTTTTGTTTCTCTTCCCACCTCATCACTTTACCCTTTCGTATTGTGCCTTTGGGGTTATAAGCCTGACTTTTGGCAGGATATTGAAAAGGCATCAATGGAGGAGTGAGGAAGAACCATATCAAGGCAGACCTAATTTATGGCAGATTTTACGGTCTTCATACTATTACCAAAAAAGAGTATTATTCCAACAGGTATGTAAAACTGGTGAATTTTTTTTCCTAAAAATGTAACCGGAAGCCCTGAACTGTTGTTTATTTAATTTCAGTGTAAATCTGGTACTGTAATGAGAATGATGGCCATTTCCCAATCTGGGGCTTAGAACTGGGGTTGTTCCCATGGAAATGATTTTTAGAATCTTATTGCTTGTGTATCATAATAATATTTGTTGTTGTTACTTGTCATTAGGGTGACTTTGACTTATGGTGGCCCTTTGAATGAGACACCTCAAAAAGCCCTGGTCATCAACTGCCATCTCAGGTTCTTGCAACTCACAGCTCTAGCTTCCTTGATAGAGTCAATCTACCAGTAGTATGATTTCTTTCTTTTCCTACTGCCTTCCATATTAGCCAACACTGTAGTCTTTTCCAATCATTTATGCCTTCTGATGGTATGTCCAAAGTATATGATTCTATGATTTACTCAACCTTGGGACTGTACAGACTGGCAATAAGCACCGGCTTCAGGGCAGCATGGGGGCATGGTATTTGGACGACTCCTGTCCTGACACCACCCCCATGCCAGTGTCATGCCACCTGCCTGACTGCATGGCAGGCGGTGTTATGGCACTCCTGTGGCATGGTGTTCATATGCCACACACCAAAAAGAGCATGGAAAAGTGCCACCACAGCAGCAAGGTTGCCTTTTTTTCTGGGCCAAAAAGAAGCAGCATCTAGCTGCTTCTTTTTGGCCTGGAAAAATGCCAGATCAGGACTACAGCATGTAGTTGCCTCCTTCGGGGCAGTCTGTTTCACACCGTTGTTTCTAGTGAGATCAACTCAGCACTGCATTTCCATTGTGTTGGGAATGTATGCCCCTGTGAAGCAAGAAGCTATGCTGATGCTAGCAGTGTTGCTATTCAAGGGCCTGAACAGAGAGACCAAAATAAAGCTGCTTCAAGTCACTTTGGAGGTATGCTGTTTAAATGCTGCATGTGTTCTAAGAGGCTGGAAGCCATGCCAAGGCCATGCTCTAGTCCTAAGTTTCATGGTGCAGAATAATAATAAAAGTGTTTGGGGCTCCATTTTTACCATCATTTACTTTTTCATTGATGGGCAAAAGCTGCCAATAGGCTCTCTATCTTGCTCCTATTCCATTTCTGCCTTGTGCAGTATTCTGCACCATGAACTTCTACTGCAGTTCCACTTCCCAGACAGTCACATGAGCATAATTCTGCTCTTCTTCTTCTCTCCCTCTCCCCTTTGCAGTGATCACAGCAGCTGCCAGTAACTTCTTAAAGCACAGCAGCTGGCTTTGGAGAGGTCTTGCCAACTTCTCCCTCTACTTCCTTCAGATTCTCTGAGGCATCGGGCTGCTGTGTGAATGTGCACGCAGCAGTATCGAGCTTTCGGAGAGGGGAGGAGGGCAGCCACCAACACCTTCTCAAAGCTGGCTGCTGTGTCCACATTAACATAGTAGTCAGCTTTGGGAGAGTTAGCTGCCATGACTGCTTGTGTCCCCTGCCCTTCTCAAAAGCCGGCATTTGACCATGCAGATCATGCAACCATGGATCACCAAAGTACTATTCTGAGGAAAAGTATGATAGGAAATCATATCAAATCAAATCACCAGTATGCTTCACTCTTAAAGTAGTGGGATTGTTGAAGGACAGCAGGCTGGTGTGATAATGTCCTACGTCTGGATCTGGAACCTATTTATCTACTTGCATTTGCATGCTTTCGAACTGCTAGGTTGGCAGAAGCTGGGACTAGTGATGGGAGCTCACCCCATCATGCGGCACCCAGGCCTCGAACTGCCAAACTGATGATCTTGCAATAAACAGAGTCAGCATCTTAACCACTTGAGCATTGCATCCCTGTGCACCAAGTAACCCATTTTTTTCTCCAGTGAGTTTATGCTACATTTCTATTTTTTATTATTTTTATTGAGCACACAAGAACATATAAAACACACATATATGCTTACATACCAGTATTATATACCCTTTTCAGTTTTTTTAAAAAGAATTCCAGATGAAGACAAAGTGTGCTGTTGGAAAACAAGAACAGTGAGATGATTTTAGACGAATCCAAATTTCCTTTAGTAAAAGAACAGTTGTGATGACCCGAAGAATGTCACACAATATACTTGGACAAGACCCTTGAGGTTGTCAGATACTCAAGCAATGGTGATATGAAAGCAGACATCTTATAAATAATTATAAAAAAAATCTGTTCCTTTCCTTTTACACTGACCCCAGAGATGGGCAAGCCAGCCTTTGAATGAAGGAGCTTTTTATGCTCACTCAAACTGGTAAAGAAGGTCAACATTTCACTAAGAATCTGTATAGCGTTGCAAAATAAATGGGCGACTAGCTCAAAAGGTCTGTCTGTCCTTGGTGGACTTCAAGTCCAAGTGAGTCAATAGCTATTATTGTTGGAAAATAATGAGTCAAATGTTTTGTAAATTTGCCTCCCTTGGTTTTCAAACCTTTCAGTTTTACTCTTCAAGCAATTCATAGCAAAAATAATATAAAATCAGATGGAGTATCTTACATACGGAGGCAGGGATTATTGGTCACCAGCCAAAGAAGAGCTAAGCAAATGAAGAATGTCTTGGGAGCAATTATGACCTAAAATGTGCCTCAGGCTGTACTCATCTCATTGCTATCACCACACTAAATTTCAAATCATAAAAAAGAAAAAAAAAACGACACCTTAATTTCAGTCATACAATTTAGGAGGTGTCACAAAGATGCTCTTGGGATGTCATAATGTGGTCTTTGGTTTGTGTGCTCTCCACTGCTTATCTGACGGGAGAGCATGTGGACCACAGGACTGTTTATGCAACCCCTCTGGACACCCCAGGAGTAGGAAGTTTCCCCCAGATGCCTCCAAATGATGTCTAGGTGATATGGAAGCATCTTTGCAACATTTTCAACCTCCTGGATCATTTTGGCACAACCAAAGGCTTTGTCAAAACAGGAAATGAATAGGAAATGTCTTATTTCCTGTTGTAAAAATTGCCCTGTTTTGGGCCTATAATGGCCCAAGGTGGCCAGTAATGTGGAGGAAATTTCTCCACACTCCGGAAAGCATTTCGGGGTAAAGAATGGGGGGATCTGTGAGAGGTGACCCTGCAAGATTTTCTGAGGGACTAGGCCCTGACAGTTCCCCACACTTGCCTTATCTAATGATTGTAAGAGAAAAATAACACATGGAACACAGTGATAAGAACATAATGGCTTGGATCCTATTGGTAATCCCATCTAGACCCATTGAATCTATGCAAATTGCTTAACTGTTTAATCAAGAGTCAACAATTGATTTAAAAGATTTATTTTAGTTGGAACTCTCTCAATAAGATTTAAGGCAAAAGGACCTTTTCATGATCAGACAAAGGCTCCACCTAGGCTGAATTCACACTGCACAAATAATCCAGTTTTACATCACTTTCAACGGCATGAATTCTGAAAATTGTAGTTTTGTGAGAAATTTAGCCTTCTTTGTCCGAGAGCTATGGTGACACAACAAACTCCACATCCCAGAATCCCATAATGCTGAGCCATGGCAGTTAAAGTGGTATCAGACTGAATTATTTCTACCGTGTAGATGAAATAAAGTTAAAGGTAACCCCTTGACATGAATAGCTAGTGTAACCAATAACCAATAACTAAGTGTAGGTGGCGGTCCTCATCTCCGTTACTAAGCCAAAGAGCCAGTGTTGTCAGAGGAGTACTCTGGTGGTCACGTGGCCAGCATGACTGCACCAAACGCTGATACCTTCCCACCAATGTGGTACCTATTTATCTACTCGCATTTGCATGCTTTTGAACTGCTAGGTTGGCAGAAGCTGGGACTAGTGTCAGGAGGTCACCCCAACATGCGGCACTTGGGTCTCGAACTGCCAATCCTCTGATCTTCCGATCATCAGAATTGACATCTTAACCACAAAGCCACAGCATGAAGCTCTAGTTAAATATCTTGTTTCCAACCAGGGCCAGTCAGATGCTTCTAGGAAGCCCAGATGTAGGGCATAAAAGGCATCTGCTTCTCCCCACCCTGTTTGCTCGTACAAAAATATTCTAAGGGTTACCAACTCTGAACCTTCCCCAACCTGGTGTCTCTCAGATGAAATGGATTAGAGCTCCTACCATCCTCTACCACCCATCTTTGTGTGATGCGATTTATAGTCCCTTACCTCTGAAGGGTGATGAGATAGGAAAAGATACAATTAGATGTCAAAGCTAATAGCCACAGAGTGAGGGCAAATCTAGTAATCCCCAGGACCATAACCATAAACTCTCTTGTCTTTGTGGGGAAGAGGGCAGTTCACAGTCAGAGGAAGAGCTCTGCCGTAATGGTAGCAAGATATGAAAACAGGAAATAGATTTAGCTAGATGAAAACGTAACTATGTGTTATCATGTATTACTTTGGCATTAAGATTGCTAACTTCTAAAAAATAATCAGATATTGCATTCTTCTCAGGTAGGTGACCAAGGATCCTGGTGATATTATTATTGAAAGGATCTGCATGTCTTGCAAGTCACATTATCCTTCCATACACACAATATTTACATATGTAAAAACACAATCTGTATGTGTATGTATGGAAAGAATTCAAAGATGTTGATTTGGAATATCCATTATGTTACACCACTATGTTGAAACAGAAGAAAGAAAGCTATAGCAAAGCAGTTGTGGTGGAATACTTTTGTCCATAAAGTTCATATGAGAAGTCTGACTTGCACAGATGGGGAAGGTATGTCACAAAAAGGTGGCAGTCACAGTGGTCACTGAGCTGACCAAATGACTAACGCAAGCACATGGCAGAGCCAGAGGCAAGTCCATGCCCACCAACACAACCAGCTGCCTTTGGACTTGTACATGGAGCCAGATGCTGTGTCTTGGAATCCTCCTTGCCACAGGTTGGCATCTGGATCCCTGGACTGTCATCCTGAGAGGAGGAAGACTGTTTGTGATGTCTAGTGATAACAACAAAAGGCAGCACTGGCATACGTGGGGGATTTTCAAAGCCACTGGCTTATAAATTAAACAAATATTGTCCACATGCATTGAGAAGATAGTATTTGTTTGGAATGCAAAGGAAATAGGAAACCTGTGTGTTTGTCTCTCTGTGGGTGCGTTATGTGTAAATAAGTTGGGGAAACAGGTTCCAGCCCCAGCTGCCAATTGTAAGATATTTCCAATCTCTCACAGGCAAATGTTTGTTTTAGCAAAGCAAAGCACAGTAAGGCAAACCCTGTTCAGTAACTCTGAAACATTCATTCTGTCTATCACTCAAGACTTTTGGGGTATATGTGGGGAATTGAGAGGTTCTTGAATCACTGCCAAGGCCAGCTCTGTCATTAGGTAACATGGTACAGCACATTTGAGTTGGGATGTACTGATAACCAGTTATTATTTGGCTGATCTATATTGTATTTTTGCTGCCAGGGAGTGGGAGAGGCACTTAGGAGATTCCCTGCCTCATGTGCAAAAATGACATGAGAACAGAGGCAGGTGGTGGCTTCCATGTCAATAGCGCAGTGAATCCACACTGGGGTCTACTCTGAACTTTAAAAGTGCATTCCAAAGTACAAATAGGTCCAGAACCTTGGTGAGTTCCTTTATTCATTTGATTTCACCCCTTCATTCAATTTATGCTCTGCCTTTCATCCAGCAAAGCAAACTCCTTTAAAATTCAGACTAAAACCTGCCTCAAATTCCCTGCATGGTTAGCATATACTTCTATATACCTTGACTTGGGTGGGTAGGTATCCTTTTCTCCTCTCTCCCAGTTAGCAAAATTTCTTGGCCCACCATCTTAAATATGCTGGTGCCACCATGTTCATTTAGCTGCCACCAAAAGGCCCAAATCTGAGACAAGTAGGCAGGAATTCCACTTAGCTTTACTGTCATGGGTGGGAAGGCAGAGAGGTAGAGAGGCATGATACCTGTGATCTAGGAAGCCATATTAGGTCTCTATGAGGGATCCGCTACTGGCAGCTCTCTAGAGGTAGGCCTGACTTCCAAGTACAGGGGCAAATATATGACAAATATCCCCAGTAAACATGGAATTATATCCAGCCACATCAATAGCAGCAGCATAATTTTAAAAAGATTATTCAAGAAATGCTAATATTTCTTGGGCTGTGATTGGCTAACTAGGATACATCGGTTATAAAATGGGATTTGCACTCCAATAATAATAATAATAATTATTATTATTATTATTATTATTATTATTATTATTATTATTGCTGCAGATTTTCACACTGTTGCATTGACTCTTGTCTACATTTTCTTGCGCAAATTCAACTTCTATTTGCACCCCCACTCCCAAAAATGTGCAGTCATACAAATCCATGCAAGGCGGACAGATGGCCACACATTCAATAATGCACATCCCCGTGGATATTCACAGATACCCAAGTAAAAACTGCAATTCATTTTTCTGCTGAATTTATGGATTTTTTGCCCACTCATCCTCCAACACAAAAATCCAGAATTCTTCTGAATCGCCTGTAGCCAGATTGCATCTATTAGAATAGAATGAGGACTATTTTATTTGTCTAGAAAAGCCCCCTGTCCATCAACAGCTCTGCAAACTCAGGACCAAGGCTTCCTTGATTGAGTCTATCCATCTCCAATACAATCTTCCTCATTTCCTACTGCCTCCTATCTTACCAAGTATTGTTGTTTTTTCTGATGAGTCATGCATTCTTATGATGTGTCAATTTAGTCATTAAGGCTTCTAGGAAGAGAAATACAGGCTTGATTTGTTCTAGGATCCACTTATTTGTCTTTTTGGAGGTCCACAATATCCATGGAACTCTGATCCAGCGTTATATCTTAAATGAGTTGGTTGTCTTCCTGCCAGCTTTCTTCATTATTTAGGTTTCGCAACTATACATAGAAATTGGAAATATGGACCTGGATAACACTCAAGTAGGCCTTTATAAGTACCCCAAACTGCAACTAATACATTTTACACATCAGGACAATCAAATGTTGTGGCACATTCATTTCTTTAAGAGTGATGCATAGTTTTTCATGATTTATACAGTTACAGGCTTTGCTATATGCCATAAAGCATGGAAAAACTAATTTAAAATATGCTAATTTAGGGAACTGGGTATGTTTAGGCTGGAGAACAGGTTAAGAGGTGACATGATAGCTATGTTTAACTATTTGAAGGGATGTCATATTGAGGATGGAGCAAGCTTGTTTTCTGCTGCTCCAGAAATTAGGACACGAAACTATGGATTCAAACAACAGTGCAAAAGATTCCACCTAAACACCAGGAGGAACTTTCTGACCAAAAGAGCTGTTTGACAATGGAATATGCTGCCTCAGACTGTGGTGGAGTCTCCTTCTTTGGAGGTTTCTATACAGAGACTGGATGGTCATCTGTCAGGAATGCTTTGATTGTGGTTGTGATTTCCTGCATGGCAGCCAGTTGGGCTGGATGGCCCATGTGGTGTATTCCAACTCTATGATTCCTTGATTCTATGCTAGAGAATTAATGGACAGTTGAAAAAATTATGGCCTTATCCTATTTAGCAGAAAATACTGATTGGCTGCAATCCAAATATAGTTCATACACATTTTATTGGTTCCAGTGTGGGGAAGTGTATTTTTTACAGAACTCAGCAACCTTTAAACATGCTTTAACTGTCTCATTTCTCTGCTAAGCAGCTTGCTTCCTCATTTCATCTGGAATTGTCATTGCCTGTAAATTCTAAACACACACAATCATTAGTGCTCTTATTTAATAGAAAATCAGACATATTCACACTCACTTATTGCCCTTCTATGCTGGAAAGACACACACATACTCTTATGTCTTTCACAACATTTAATCTGGAGAAGGTGGGAGGTTTCCTGTAATTGCTGCCCCTAATTATGTTGCTGGTGTGCTCTAGCATTAGCGTGCCATCACTGTGATATCAGAGGTGCTGCTGGGTGGGGATATGCGTGTGTGTGCATTTTAAATCAACACGAAGCAAACAAAACAGAATAAAGGACAAGGAAAAGACGAGTGTTTTGTGCAGAAATTGAAGTGCGTGAAAAATCATGGATTGGTGTTAAATCCTGAACTTTAGTGAGCACGAGATGAGCACGGGGTTCATCTAACACCAATGAACATGATATAGCTAGTGGGCATTTCACCCTGGTTAAATAACAGATGAATTAAAGGCCGTTGCCAGCAGCTATGATGAATGTCACTGGGATGCAGTCTGATTGCTTGCTGAGTGCTATGAGTGAAGTACGTCGGCTCCTTCTTTGTTAAGGTCAGCTGAGATTTGGAATGGTTCATCTGTGGGGCTTTGCTGGAGGCATCAATGAAAACACAGGTGCTGGAAGATGTCTCTTTCATGCAGCATGGGCTGCAACAAACCGGATTGAAAAAAGTGTCAGAGAAGACTCAGGGTCTATCAGTGTGTTGGCAGTTTTCAAAAAGGACTTGCCAACCAGGTCATTGTGCAGAGGGGCACATTTTTAGTAGGGCAAAAAGAAATGTAGAACAACCACATCTCTTTGCTAAAAAGAAATATGGATGGTATCATAGCAGGACAGATGAAGAATGACAAGAGACAAATCCAGTTACTTTACCACAGCAAGGCTAGCCATCAACTGACTTTCTTCATATCACCCAGTGACAGCCCAAATGCCACAAGAAATGTATGACTAGAACATCAGCTCTAAACTATTGAAATAAACAAACAAACAATTCCAGGGCTGCATATTCTGATCACAACCCAACCCAACAATGGGTAAAATATGGCCTAAACTGAGCACATTTAAATTCTACTGATTTCAAAATTGAGTTAAGCAGAGGTTTATCAATGACTGAAATTAATTGGAGATTCAAAACATAGGACTTTTTCTATCAGGTGTCCATTGCTTTGGGACTTAAGAAAAAAATGTACTGCAGTTACAGTACAGAGGGACGGAGAAACGATGGCCCTTGAAGTGTTGACCTACAACTCCCATCATCCCAGATAGCATGGTTAATGAGTTTAGGAATATAAGAAGCCAACTAGTACAGAGTCAGGCTGTTAGTCCATCTAGATTATCAGGCAGGATTCTTTTCTAGCCTTACCTGGTGATCCTTGGTATTCCCTGGTGGCCTCCCATCCAAGACCTGACTCTGCTTAGCTTTCAAAAATCAAGAATGTTGAATTCATGTTGGTGTGGTGATCATGCAAAACAGGAGTGTAGGCCAATAATATCTGATGGGCAGAAACTGCCTCACCGAAGTGCAACAAAAAGTATGACATAAGATCTTTGAGTGGCTCATTCCTGCATTTCACTTTCAGGATTAGCTGGGAAAAGTTTTAAAGATGCTGTTCTTTTTAGTAACCTGCTTGAATGAAACAGATGTTATATCCCAAGGTGCACTGGTGTGCTAAACAGACATAATTATAACTGCAGTACAAGAGAGAAGAATGCATGAGTGGGACCAAACTAATGAACCTGTCCCTGACATTGTATGCTCCATGTTGCACCATCCACTGATATCCATACATATGGCACAAAAATCTCCAGAAGGGAAGGCTTTGCACATTCACCTGTATGCGTGAAAGCTTCCTTGTACTATATGTATGGACATCCTGGGCAGAGGAAGTCAGCATGCATGATGTTAGGGGCAGGGCACATGAGCTATTCTGAAGGATGCTGATAGTATCATGGGATACAACAAAAATAATTCTTACTTCATTGGATGGAAACATATTGAATTGCAAAAGAAGTATCTTCTTTGTGCTTCAAATGGATGTTAACATTCCTTTGACTTTGAGAATCTCCCAGTCACCACATGGCCAAAAAGAGGAGGTGCCAGCCTGCAAGAGACACCCCTCCATACTATCTGAACTAAGAACGATAACAGCAAAATGTAGGCCTTGGACTAACATCTTCCATTTTTTTCCTCCTGTTTGGTTTGTAACATCTTGCCTGATGAAGAAGCCAGTGAAGCTTTGAAAGCTCGCAACATTATATTGTGCATTTTGGTTGGTCAATAAAGGTATCACTGTTTGGTGGCTTTTTATCTGAATTTACTTCATTGTAGTAATTGACCACTGAAAGATTTACAAAGCTTTGTCTTATGACTGACCAATGATGTCATTTATTGTACTGCATAGTAAGCCTGCTAGTATCAAGCTTGGGTTAAACATCACGTGATTTAATTTCTGAAGATAAGAGGAAGTTCCAAGTCAAAGTAAGGTAAGGCTCTACCAGCAAATGGACAAGCTATTGAACAAAAGTAACAGTTCATTGGTGGATCTTAGCACACCAACATAGCAACCTCCATGGCAAGAGTACAAATGAGGAGTACAATGGAACCAGAAAGATCCTGGTGGCATTGATTTAGCTTATTCTGATCTGATTTTCCTTTATTTCTTAGCTTCCAGTATTGATTCAACTTTCATTTTGGCTAATTTCAGGGTATCTTGAGGCGCTGGTATATTGCAGAAAAGGGACTGGGGTCAAAGGCAACATACCAACCACACTTTACGCAGTCCTGATTTAGAAAGTCAATGAAGGAACACATGGCTGGATCTTATATAAAATTTAAGCAGCTGCTTCATGCAGAAGAGACTGGGGCCCTGGAGAACAGAGCTGTTTGTGCTACGTGGTCTGGCTTAGACCTCCTAAACTCACCTACTGCCCTTAGATGACATGGAGGATACCATCCTGTTGCTAAGACCAAATCAACATGCAACTAATAATCTGCTTGCTTCTATTTATGGAATAAGGACCTTTTTGTAATTCCTTGAAGGCAGCAAAATGTCTTGGGCTGATCCTGAAGTCACACTACACATTATGTCCACCAATTCATTAATTAGATCCTTTCAATCTGCCTCAATATGATTCAATGTCTTTAAGTTCAGTTTCCTTTTTCCTTTTTAGCGTGCTTGCTTGCTTGCTTGCTTGATTTATTGCATTTGTATGGTGCCTTTCATCTGGTGCGGTGGGACCCAAGGAAGCTCACAAACTACAGATTCTTTTGTTGTTATGTGTCTTCAAATTGACTCCAGTCTAGGGTGATCCTGTCTTAGGGTGTTTTTTTCCTTTGTTGTTGTTAGATGACTTTAGTTTGACTCATGCTGATCCTATTATAGGGTTTTCTTGGCAAGATTTATTCAGCGAAGGTTTGCCATTGCCTTCCTCTGAAGATGTCAGAGTGTGAATTGCCCACAATGGGTTTCTATGTCTGAACAAGAATTCAAACCCTCCTCTCTAAGGGTCATCATCCAACACTTAATCCTCTACACCATTTTGACTCATGTGTTATTAACTAACTGCTCAATAAATGGTGCTCTAATAGAGAGGCCTGAGTTCTCATTAATTTATGAAGAAATTTCAGAGGGTCCCTGATCTACCTAAACCCATTAAGAGTTTTCTCAGGAGAAATATTTCTCAAGAGTTTATCACATGGAAGGCAAAGTGCCCAAATCCAGTGGATAAATGAGGTTTAAATCCTGGGAATATCCTGCAAGAGCGGGATTGTTTTCAGATGCAAAGTTTCTGTTCAGAGGAAATTCCCTCTCCCTTAATGATACAGTGATGCTAGAGGGAGTCGACGATTCCCTGACATTGAGGAAGCATGCCAGGCTTTCACACACGTGCGTTTCCTCAATATTTGAGAGATGATTTACCAGCACTTCTGCCTGGTGTGCTGACACCAACCCTAGGGATGCCACTGCATGTTCTACCTCTAGCTTATGTAAGGGAGGAGGCAATGGGTCCTTAAATAGCCTACCTTTTTGCCCCCTGCATGTAATCTCTCTTGGCCCTATGAGTCATGTGCAGAGCCCCCGGTGTCCTTTCATGGAGTCCAACAAAGTACTTCCTTCCCCACGGGGCCATTCTCCATGCAACTCAGAGATTAATCATCTAGACACTTTATAGCCTTCATTCTTGCATCCAGCTGTTGAACTCTGTTCAGGGTCCAGATCTGAATATATGATAGTCATGTTGGTTGGGTACAATGAGAGTGGCCATATAACACATATGGAAGACACTAGATATGGGAAGGATGCATTATCTGCTCAACCAGTACCACAGTCTGATGATCTCCACAAGTCTGAGTAGCAGCTTTTCTAGAAATCTTGGCTTATAATATGATAAAACTCAGAGTCTATTGTTGTTGTTGTTTTGTTGCGCTTTCCCCCAGAACTGGGACTCAGAATGGCTTACAACCAAGTGGTTTCCTTCCCATATGGTTAGGGATTCTATATGGAATGCTTTAAAGCAGAAGCTACTTTTTAAGGAGTTATGGGCTTTTACTTTAAGGGCCACTTCACACAAGCAAACAGTGTGCATATAATCCATTATGCCATACTACATCAGATCAAGGGATTTCAGGGAGACATGCATTGTATGAACTAGCAATCCACATGTTTAATCCTAAAAGTGCCACTGCTATAATGAGAATCAGATCAAGAGTGTATCAGTGGAGCATAGGTTTACATATTTTGCCTGCATGGGGATATTGTCTGGAAGGATCATGGTAGAGGACCCATGTGAAAACTACCTAAGTGGATGTGTTATAAAGTATACCAAACGCTCCTTGTTCCCTTCATGCCTAAAGGAGAGCAGAGGACAATGGAATGCCTAGAAGCACTGTATGGAACTTTGTGATTAATTCTAGCCTTCATGGCTATGAATGTTTCATCCCAAACATTTTATGTTGATCCATAGCAAAATAACAAAGTACTGTGGATGAACCCTTTTTACATACACACACAACTGATTTCCTTGACTTTGTAAGTGTGAAGGAAAACTACCAACCTACCACTTCACATAAATGTCACATTAAGCCCTATTGCTGTCAGGCCTAATTGAAATTTACAGGCCCAATAGTCCTTGTATTAACTGAAGAACTGTCAGACTTCATTATTTCCAGTGGACTCTGACAGTTTAGTTTAAATGCTATAGAGTGTCAGTCCGTTTTCCCTTGATGGAAAGAAAGTAACACAACATCTGCATTTCTCCACTCTGGCACTGGGCTTCATACTACTGCTGTGGTCAGTGAGTGACTTGTCCAGCCTAAGAAAGAATAATTATTCCACTTCATGCATACTCAAAGTGGAGGGATGAGAAAAGGGAGTAAGGCAGCTTGATACAACAAACGCTTCTTTGTGTGAAGGAATGTAGGTGCTGCGACTCCTTTAGTCTTAAGGGGTGGTACCACAGAACTTCTCTGGAGTTTTAGTGTTTGTGAAAGCATCCCAGAAACAGTCATATCTAAGGGGAGAGGAAGGCCTGGAACACTCCTGTGCACATCCTTTCTTAACTTTCCAGCTATACAGTGGTACCTCGGGATACGAAATACCCAGGTTACGAAATTTTCGGGATACGAAAAAATCCCATAAGAAATAATTGTTCCGGGTTACGAATGTTTTTTCGGGTTACAAAAAAACTTTTGGTGCTTTTCGGCGCTATTTTACACGGAATCGCGGCTTTTCCCCATTAGCGCCTATGGCATTTCGGCTTGCAAAGGCTTTTCGGGTTACGAAAGCGGCCGCGGAACGAATTACTTTCGTAACCCGAGGCACCACTGTATAGGCAAAGTTGGGCTATAACTTACAGGTCATCCAACCAGCATGGCCAATCCACCTGTAATCCAAAAGGTAACTTTTACCAGGTATAGGATGTGTGTCTTATATGATGACCCATGGTAATTGCTCACCAGTGACTTAAGCCAGTAGTTCCCAAACTTGTATTGTCCAGATGTTTTGGACTTCAACTCCCAGAAGTTCCAGACAGCTTGGTGAACAGTCAGGAATTCTGGGAGCTGAAGTCCCAAATATCTGAAGGACCAATGTTTAGGAACCACTGATGGAAGCTAAAGACTAGTATCGCATGGGGCTAATATTCTTGAATCTCAGCCTTCCTTCCTCTGCTCATTCACTTCTAGTATTATAAAGGAGCAGGCTTTTCATGGTGCACAAACAGAATGGATGCTTCTGCCTGGGCTGTGGATGTCAGGTGAGGAATGCAGGAGAGATAAACATAAGAAGAAATTGCTTTTGGGTGAGAAAGAAATGAATTCTGCTGCATTCAGGGCTGACTTACTGGGAAACATAGAAGGTGAATAAACATATGGGTTGCAGGAAAAGAAAACAGGCCAAAAGGACTGGTTGGGCCATGAAGGGACAAGGCCAGGGTGGCCAACTGTGTTCCCCTATATATATACTCCATCTCCCATAATTACTCACTGTTAGCTATGCCAACTAGGTTTGATGGGAGCTATGGGCCAAAACATCAGGACAGATGCCCACACTTGGATTAAGCTAATGGCCCATGTAGTAGTTATTCTGTTCACCTAGAGATTTCTGTTTTCAGCTTGAAGTAATATTATTATTATTATTATTATTATTATTATTATTATTATTATTAATAATAATAATAATGGTTCATAGCACAAGAGTTCCCTTTCTTTTGCCCCTTAAACAGCCTTTTTTTTCCTGGACAGGTATGGAAATGATGGGTGAGACTTGAATAATACCGCTACTGTCTGAAAAGGGCAGTTCATGCTTTTTGAATCTGCCAAAGGCTCATGGCAATGGCTGAACCTGCAGTTGTAGCTGGCTTTCCTTTGGTCAATTTACCCTCACAAAGTTTAATGTATCACCAGTACCCTTCTACCAGTATGGATAGTGAAACAGAATATTATGGTGATTGTGGCATTTCCTGGAAAAAATAATATGCTCACACTCATAGCCTGGTAAAGAGCAGAGTTGCAGAAAGCAACAAAATCATAATTCATCCTGTGCTAACCCATTTCAACATTAGTCACTTGCCAGATGATGCCAATCATTCCTTTTAAAAGTATGGAAATATTCTTGTAGTTGACACACCCCTCAGCCTGCGGAGAAGGTGTGGAAATATGTGTGCTATCAATAATATCAGTGAAGTGAGGGAATCTCATCTTCCTGAAACCACATATGAAAGATATACATATATTCTGACAACACACACACACACACACACACACACACTGTGTGTGTGTGTATTCTGACAATTACACTACAAAATTCCACCACAAAAATGCCCACAGATAATATATTGAAACTGCAAAAGTATTAAAATATTTTGTTGTACTGTCCACACCCAAAGTGTCCACAGGTAAAAGGGCATATAGAAACTTAAACATACCAGCGATGTGGCAAAATAAGTTCTGACATTGGACAAATGAAGCAATTGCTTTAAATACCTTCTTCTGCTGCCATCACCACCTCTGCCTCCACTCTCTCCTCTTTAAAATGTTTCTTTTCAAAGTCACTCAAATAAATTGCAACCAATAGCAACACACACTTCCAAGACCATCTCCCTCAACATGGCTTTTCCAATTCTGAACTTCATGGTGACTTGACAGTAGCAATCTAAACTGGAAACGAACTATAACCTACAGCACCTATTTTTCAGTTGAGATGTCTTCCTGCATGACGGTCCTCTTCCTTTGGAGCTGAAGTTAGAGAAGTACACTCAAGGTGAAGTAAAGGATGTAGTCTACAGTGGTAACTCAATGAGTCATGTGGGCCATCTACATCTAGTTTGCTGCCCAACCTCCTCCCTTGCAAAGGCTAAATACTCCCTGTACACCCATGCTGGATAGAAGGGACACTGGGGTTTAAGAAAGCAGTGCCTCATCCCCCCCCCCCCCCCCCCCGATAGGATCATACCAGGTTGAATTATCTCAGCCATTTGGAGCATCTTGACAACTCTATTCATCTAAACATTTTCAGACCATTGTTCTGGATTGTAGATTGCTCCCAAGCAAAATTTCTTCCCACTAATAATGGAGTTAGATCCCCCAGTCCAATGGGTTCCCAAACTTTGGTCCTGGAGTTGTTTTGGACTTCAACTCTCAGAAGCCCTAGCCAGTTTGGCCAACAGTTTGAAAATCATTGCCCCAGACCATGATGGCAATCAAAGGTTATGTCAGGAATTCTATGATGTGTGTCTCTGAGTCCCACCTTTCTCTTACATTGCACTTGGCTGTTCCTGTACAGATTCCAGAAGTGTCTTAGAATCATTCTGGTTACTTATTCTCTTCTGTCACCTTTTAAAATTCAACAGTGTAGATATGAATTGTGGAATGGAGTGAAGCAAACCTTTTCTTGATGTAGGCATTGAGTAACTCAAGTGGCTTGAGCAAGATATGAATCTTCATGCTGAGCAAGGAATAGCATTGCAGAACCTGAGAAACAATATTAAATGATGCCACTAGTCCACAATTCTGCATGAAAAACAGAAACAAAAGTAACAAATGAACCTACACCTGTGCTTGCTCAGAAATTTGATGCTCAACAGAGCAGGTGTGGTTGGTGAGGACTCAAGAGACAGCCTTCTCTGTGGCTAGTCCCAGCCTGTAGAAATCCTTTCCATGGGAGATCCAGTTGGCCCTCTCCTCTGTGCCCCGCAAGTGAGATGAATACACTGTGTGATGAGAGGGCCTTCTCATTTATGGCACCCCAATTGATGGAATGCTTTCCCTTTGCAATACTGACTTCATTTAGGTGCCAGGTAATAACATGGCTGATTATTAAAGCCGTTGGATCTCACAGCATTATCTCAAATTGCTAATTCAATTGGTTTTTAAACCTTTTTAAATCTCTTAAACCTGCTTTAATATTAATTTCATTTAGTGTCTGTTTAAATTATTTTTTTACTGTTTTAAATTGTTTTGTGCGAAAGGTTGCATTGATTTTACCTATTTTAACTTTATTTTACTTGCATGGTGTCCTGAAATGTTTTGATACAGGATAGAAATATTGTAATAAATAAAATTAAAATAAACAAATAAACTTTGTAGGATGTGTAAAACTAGTGAGGAGATGAGTCAGTTGAAAACATAGAATCATAGAGTTGGAAGAGACCGCAAGGGCCATCCAGTCCAACCCCCCAACAAACTAAATCCTTTCCACAGCTTGGAAAAGTTACTTCTTTAGACTAAAAGTCTCACAGTAGCCCTGTTGGCTGAGGAATTCTGGGATTGTTGATCAAAGAAGTAATGTTTCCAAGCTTCATGCTTCACCTACTGGTGTGGACAGGAGGAGGAAGGATGCAAACAAGTGAAAATGCAACAACTGATTCACAGTGTCAAAACAGGTTGTTGCAATGCCTCATGCAGCAAACAATGGAAAAGGAATGCATGGTTAGTCCTCAAAGGCTCCTATCTGGAAGCAATGCAGGGGTGAAGCGAAATCAATGGGATCTATTTCCAAAGAAATGCATGCTAAGACAGAGGTGCCAAGATTGCACCTGTACATATCACTTCAGCCATTTAGCTACCTTTGGAGCTTCCAGTACATTTATTCCTTTGTCACACTTTCACATTCTCAGTTTTTCACTCACTCTAGTGCCCTTTCTTACTTCTTTCCCTACACAGATGTTCTCTGACACTTGTTTCAGATTTTACACCTGATACGGTTTGTAGTTTTCCTTCAGCAGTTAACCTGATGTGTGACCTCCACCTCAACTTCGTATGAATTTAAAATGTGTTCACAAATATACTACAGTTTCAGAGTAGAGGTAAAAACTACTTGTCATAACTATTTTACCCACACTTCTTCTGCCAACATAGCAGCAACATTAGCTCTGTGTTTACACCCGAATGATGAAATCTTAACCCTAAATATTTTTTTAAAACAAGTGGCCAGAAGGTGAGGATTGTTTTCTCTAGTCTGCTTGTGGGTTAAACCAGGTTTTATGCACTCAGGTATGACATGAAAGTTCTTGCCATTCCCATTCATATGAGAGACATGTGTTTTTAAGACTTCTGTTGGTTTAATTTCTCCACACACTAATGTGTTTCATTTAACAAAGAATATTAAAAATATTTTAAGATAGTCTTTCCCAACCTGTTTACCTCAAGGTGGTTTGGATTACAAATCCTATTATCCCTCACCAGTGGTCATGTTGATTCAGCTTCATGGGAAATGTACCCTTAAATATCTGGAGGGCAGAAAATTGGAGAAAGATGCTATATTACTGTTATATTATTAAATTATATTATATTGTATTACTATTGTATTACTATATTATGTTACTATATTACTACAGAAGAATACAGTAATTATAGTACTGTTTCAGTACAGCCCCTTTTGGCTTACATCTGTAGTTTTAATGCAGTTACTACCCCACTCTTAAATGTCCTGAACACATTCTATGAGTTAAATTTGGGACCTCATTCTCAAAGTGAAGAATTGGACCTGGAGCTGAAGGGAAAGGATTTGGATTGCAGGGATTGAATAGTTTATTGTTGTTATTTAGTATTTATATCTTTCTTTTCTACAGACTATTCGAAGTGGCTTACAAAAATGAAACCATTAATAAAAATAAACAGTTCTGTAGTTGAGAGCTGGGGACCCCACCAACCAAAATGGCACAAATGTGTGCATACCTTTGAGGTCTCCAGGACACTTCTTCATGCTATGTAGTGCAAAAAGCAAGGGATGGAGGGGAAAATGGAAAAGTTTAAAACAAACAAACAAACAAAGACACTTGCTGCAGCCATAAACCCTCAGTTTAAATCCAGCCTTGGTGTTGAGATTTGCAGACTGAATGAATTATTAACAGGTAGATGTAGTATGTATCAGAAGGCACCTAGTGATGTGTTTTGGGAATAAAGTTGCAATGGCTGCTCTACATTTCTGAGCATACAGCTACAACTTAGATCTGTCTCCTGCCTTGGGCAAAATACATAGGTTTCTGGGTGAGCATAGACAACACAAGAGCTTTCCTAGATAACTCCCAGCATATGGGCTTCAGGCTACAAGCTGATACTCATTTACCTGGGAAAACTCAAATAAGGTGGGGGTGAGGGATCCAAGAAAAGGTGCATAGTTCCCAAATCAATTACTATGGTACTATGGAACCAAACAATTCAAGAAGCCTTCTCCTCATCCTTGGTAGTAAAAAGACAATAACAAATTAAATAACCAACAGTGTACTGCCTATTCACAACAACTGCTGCCTGAGTTCACCACTTCATTTTACCTAGTGGTTGGGTCAGTCCTGAGGTTCTCAGCTAACCAAGATCACTGGGGGAGGGGGTGGTTAAGGACTAAAAGATGTAGCCAAGCAAAGCATTTAAGAAAAGCAGCTGATGTTGCTTTTGACATCAGGGCACTATGGGAGGAATGTTAGGTAAACAAACAGTGTTGAGGCTGGTAAGACTGACATGATAGCCTTCTGAGATGAGCCACAAGTGCATGCGTTAGAGACATTATCAGGTCTAGGCATTTCTGGCTTCTGCTTCCATTTCCCTACCTGTACTTGCATTGGGGACCACCAAGGAATAGCACATGGTATGAGAAATGCACTGGTAAACCACCTCTGGGTGGCTGCCTAACACATCCCTATAATATTCATGGCATCATCATAACTCAGTAAATAGCTTGAAGGTGTTCATGCATGCACATGCATGTGTGCACGCATGCATGCGCGCACACACACACACGACTCACAGATACAAGAAGGACAAAGCCAAGTTGAGTCTATCTTTTTATATGCCTCAAACTATACATTCATATTTTACTAAAGATGAAATCAGCCAGTCATGTCTTTTAGTGACACTTTCCCCCATTCATTTTGGAAGGCAGCTTTCAGTAAACATCACATAAGGCCACAGTGAGGCATTCACTTTAGCAACACGTTGATGGAGAACCAGTAATTTCTTTATGCTAAGGAGATATCCAAAAGGAAATTGGGTTTTTTTTTAATATAAAAAAAAATCCCTGACACATATCCCAAAAGCCCTTTCAATACTGTGTGTGCCTTAAGACTATCTGCCAGCAGCTCCACTACTGTATTTCTCCACTGAACCTTCCACCGGCTGTTACAGTACTTTCAGGCTGAAGTGCAGGAAACTCTAGGGTGACCGTAGAGTGCACTCGGATTCTACAAACTGTCATATGGCGAGATAGTAGTGGGTTTTGATGCTGTCACCTATTCAGTCAGCCCAGATGAACTAGAATCACCATTTCAGTTATATCATAGCTCGGGGCGAGAACATGTCACCCTCTTTATTTCCAGCTCCGAACAAGCTGCTTAGGCAGATGCTAACTGTGGTCCTCACTGCCATGTTCTGTAGAGTGGCCTTTGTCTGGGTTAATTGAGCCCCCACTCCATTTAATAGGCTGTTGAAGCCTTATTGAAACAGAGCTAGTGCCGCAGGTTAAATACATTGCCGTGCTCTTGTTAATCCCCTCATTAACGAAGCTGTAAAGCTTGTTGAGAGCTGTGAGTTTGCATATATTAACCAAGAGTTCTTCACTCAAGAGCTATCAATAAAATGACAAAGCCAGTTTGCAAATAGTGAAATCAACAGTGATATAAAGGTAGATACCTTAAAAGAAATAAACAGTTTAATAATAGATAAATTTTATTTCTACAGTTAGAGGATTAGAGGAAAGGCACCTGAAGTGTTGGCTGGTTGTTGTTATTTAATTGGGGGAAGATGCAGTACAGAGTATTAAAAGTGTTAGTTAGACTGAAAGTAAGGAGGAAGCAGAGGAGAAATCTATTATTTCTTCATCACCAGATACTGGTCTGGTCAATGAGCCATTTGGGGAGAACCACCCTTAACATGAGCTTTCAAAAGGAAATGCATGTTCCAAATAAAAGCTGAGAGAAGATGAAATGCCAGACCCCTTGGAGATTAGAAGAGGTAAAATAAAGGAAGTGTAAGTTTAGGAAGACACTGAGGTGTAATAATGTACAGTAATATGGATAATCAACAGTCCACTAGTGATGATTCATCAGTAGGAGAAGCAAAAGTTTCTTCAGCAAATGTGTGGATGGTACACTCTCTGGGAATTATGAAGCAGGTGTATAGAAAAGTAATTCAATTCAGCAAAACACAAAGAAACCCCAACAACTTCCAATTCCTGAACACCCACAGCAGTGGGAGAGATGTAGTACGGACTTATGGGTATGAACGAATTGCATGGAAAATCAAAATAGTTAAAGAATTCCCATACCTAGGATCAAACACTGATCAGAATGGCGACTGCAATCAAGAAATAAGATGACAACGAGGAATGGGAAGGTAATGAAAGGATACTAAAGAGCAAACATTGACAACTGAGCACTAAAGTTAGAATTGTCCATTGTATTCCCCATCATCATGTGCAGATGCAAAGGCTGGATAGTAAAGAAAGCAGACAGAAAGAAAATCAACTCGTTTGAGATGTGGTGCTGGAGAAGAGTGCTGAGGATACCATGGACAGCTATAAAGACAAACAAGTGGGTTCTTGAGCAGATAGAGCCAGAAATCCCTGCAAGCCAAGATGTCCAAATTAAGGCTCTTGTACTTTGGCCACAGAATGGGAAGGCATGGATCACTAGAAAAGACAACAATGTTAGGAAAAGTAGAGGGCAGAAGAAGGAGAAGAAGATGATTGGACTCAATTAGGGAGGCCACAGGCGTGAAACTGCAGGACCTGAGCAGAGCAGTGGAGGATAGGGCAGTTTGGAGATGTCTCATCCACAGGTTGCCATGAGTTGGGATTGACTAAAGGGCAGCTAACAACAACAAGAGAAGAACCAGTGATACAGTTCACTTACACATGAAACTCACCTACACAGAGAGAAGGGCAAAATTTTCATAGGAAGAAGCAACAGGTTTTTTTTTTTACTACATTGTTATCTTACTATGAAGTTCCCTTACATTCACTTGGGAATGCCAATTAGAATAATTCAGTTGGAAAAGACCAGAGGGGCCATCCAATCCAACACCCTGCCATATAGGAAACACAATCAAAGCACTCCCAACAGATGGCAACCAGCTTCTGTTTAAAAACCTCCAAAGGAGACTCCACCACAGCCTGAGATAGTTTATTCCACTATCACACAGCTCTTAGTGTCAGAAAGGTCTTCCTAATATTTAGGTGGAATCTTTTGGCTTGTAGTTTGAGTCCATTGCTCCATAGCCTAGTCTCTGGAGTAGCACAAAACAAACTTGCTCCCTCTTCAATATGACATCTTTTTACATATTTAGACATAACTATCATGTTACCTTTTAACCTTCCTTTCTCCAGGGTGGACATACCCAGCTCCTTAAGCCATTCTTCATAGGGTATGGTTTCCAGGCCTTTCACCATTTTGGTCACCCTCCTTGGGGCATATTCTAGATAGCTTATGAACTACAAAGTTTAGCACAGCACAGGCTCTTAGAAAGGAAGTATGACAACATCTTTCAAATGGTCAATATAGTAGTTTCTACACATGAACAAGCAAAAAACACACAGCTGGCTTTTTCACCTGGCTGAAATTGATTCTCTTTTGAGCTTAGGATTTGCAGCTCCTGTTTCATTTGTATATTTGGCCAAATAAGGTTGGATACAGATTTAAGCATGCCTACAAAAGAGACACCAAACATTTTGTCATTACTAACTTGTCACACTGATTTCTGTGAGTCTAAGGGCCAAAACAGACTGGCAGTAAGCACGGGGGTGGTGTGGGGCCATAGCATTTAGATGCCCTACGCCCCCATGCTGCATGGCTGACTGCACATGTGGTGGCTTTACAGCGTTTCAGTGCCATAGGGTTTACATGTGCTGCATTGCAGAAATGCCAAAAAGCTGCCACTGCAGCTGAAAGGGCAGCGTTTTTCCATTCCAAATAGGAGCAGACTTCTTTCCCTCCTATTCAGGGTGGAAGCTGGTCGAATTGGGTCTGCAGCATGCGGTTGCTGTGACCCCAAACCAATGTTGAAAGGGGTGGCATCATACCACGTCTTTCTGGCCGTCTGTTTTGGCCCCAGGTTACACATGCCTAAGTTTGAATCCAAGTCATCACAATCACATAAGATGACCGACAGGTCACAGATTTATGAAGATATTGTATAACTTGTCAAACTTCATAAAAGTTACTTTTTGAACTACAACTCCCAGAATCAGGTTTCTGAGAGCTGTGCCATGCAAAAGTAACTTTACCAGACTCAGGTAAATAAACATGCATGATCAAACTTTACTTTCTTGGAGCAGTATGGTGTTCCAGGCCCAGTTTGGGCTTCATTCATTTTTCCTGTTTTCTCAAGTAACAGTGTTATTATTTTATTTATCACCTTTTTATTTTTGTTTCCACTCACTTTTTTTCTGTTTATACTGTTTACAAATTATCCTGGTGCTTTACTATATACAGATATTTGTCAGTGCCACAATTTTGTAGTTATCACTTCTTTCCAGTGCTAGACCTCTAACCTTATAATAGGTAGGTAACAGCAAACATTGAGTATAGAACCCTGAGAAAGCAAATGTGGTGGAGAGCAAAGTGTCCTGGACAGTTGTGGAACCTGTAACAAAATCATCACATTCAATATCCAGAGATTTCATGTTGATGTAGTTACAGTATTATCCCACTGGGCTGCACTTTTGGGATTTGTGGCAATGATTCCTGAATGCAGACTGAGAAAGTCTTCCCCTGATGATCTTAAAACTCTGGAAGTTTCATATGGTGAGATAAAGCTTTTCAAATAGTTAGGACATAGTTAGGGCTTTATAGGTCATGACCAGCACTTTGAACTGTGCCTGAAAATAAACCGGGAGCCAATGAAGATGTTTCAAGAAGGGAGTTATAAGCTCCCAGTAACTGGCCCTGGTCAGCATTATGTATGCTGTGTTGTGAAACTGCTGAATTTTCTGAACAGTTTCCAAAGGCAGTTCAATGGCACTTTAACTGCCATGACTCAATGCTATGGAATTCTGGGATTTTTGAGATAGTTAGCCTTCCCTTGTCAGAGAGCTCTGGTGCCACAACAAACTACAAAAATTTGCATAGCATTGAGTCATGGAAGTTAAAGTGGTGTCAAACTACTTTATTTCTGCAGTGTGGCAGCAGCCTCAGTTTTCTTTGCCTATGTGACTCTTCCAAGATGCCACTTCTTCTTGGTTACCCATCACCTAGCTTCATCAGCTTAGTTTCTGCTTCTTCAAGCTCTGGTAGTTTTTCCCTTTTAACCACCCCAGAGGGATCTGTATATATTTCACAACCATTAGTTTCAATTAAAGAAACATTTACTAGTCATTCTGGGCCATTATGCAATCTGACAACAGGCTATAACAATACATTTTCAAATGATGTTCAAGAGCATGTTTATAGCAGCCACCAAGACTGTAATTGTTTAGAGTGTGTATAAATCCACACTTTAACCTTCTCCACATATAATAAATAAAAATGAGGACTCTGCCTCATTTTTGGCCTCCTTCCTCTCAAATTTGTAAGTGTCATTTATGGAATAAGGGGAAAGGATAAAGGCAGACACCTTCCTAATATAGGAGCTGTAGACCAGCAATACACCGGCTTGGGGATGGCATAGGGGCATGGTGTTTGAACGACACACACCCCAATGCCATCCCCAAGCTAGCATCACACTGCCCACCTGACCACATAGTGGGCAGTGTTACGGTGTTCCTTTGGCACAGCATTCACACACCGCATGCCAAAAGGAACATGGTAAAGTGCTGCAACAAGATACGTACTGCAGCAAGTGCCCTTTTTCTGGACCAAAAAGGAGTGGCATTTTGCCACTTATTTTTGGCCTGGAAAAACGTTGGATTGGGGATGAAGCGTACAGTTGCTGTGGCTCTGATCGGTGCTCAAAGGGGCGGCGACAAGCTGCTCCTTTGGAGTGGTCTATTATTGTTGGTAATCAAGTTTTAGAGAAATCACTAGAGGCTTATTCACATGATGAAAATAATCCAGGTTGAATTCGGGTTGAATCCCTGTTGTTCACATGCACTCCAAATCATTTTCGGGGTCGGTGGGTGGCTAAAAAAACCTTTACTTAGGGCAAATAAACCTGGGAATTTTTCTGCATTTTAAAAAAAGATTTGCATCATCGGCAGTGTGAAAAATGATGCAAACAAACCCAGATTAAACTCAGCATACCTTGAACAGGTTCTGAATACATTTGCATGTATTTGATGGGTCAGCGGGGTGTGGCTCCGCCAGCCAGCTTTACAAGGAAATGCTCTTCCTCTTCCTCTTTCCCTGAACTACCAGTTCCAATGAGTGGCTCCAGGGGGCTCCCTGGGAGGAAAGTGGCTTGTGCCCCCCCCTAACCATGGAGGACAAACTAAGGATTGGCAATGGAGGATCCCCCCCTTCCTCAGCCATCGACTCCAGCTAAAATTCTCAAGAGATGTGGATAAATGCTGTTTCAAAGTGACAAAACCAGAATGCATGAGTGAGGATATTCACATAGTTCCGGTAAAACAACAGCAACAACAACAACAGTGTGCAATGACCCCTGGGATTCCTTGGATCAAGTGTTGGAACAGTGCAGTGGAAACACGACATGTTTATAGAAGCACTAGGCTTTTATTTCTGATATTTATGACAACAACGACAATGATGATGATATGCTAGTTGTCAGGTTTGGTCAGATTTAGGCTGACCATATACACAGGATGCGGTCACAACACATTATTTTCATCACCATATACTACAGAAACCTTAAAGTCAGTGGTTCTCAAACTGTGAGACAGGGAGGGTGCTAGAGTTGTTCAAGGGGGACTTGCGATTTGGATGCTCTGATCCTTCCTTCTGCTTCTTCTCTTTGTTTCCCAAACCTTTTCTGTCCTGGAAGGGAAGAGAAAGGCAAGGAGGGTGTTTGAAGTTTCTGCCCAAGAAGGAGGAGAGCTATTTCCTTAGGAGATATTAAGATAAGATTATTCAGTGGGCCCTTTGTATCCAGTGGGGTTTGGTTCCAGAACTCCCGTGGATACTAAAATTTATGAATTCTCAAGTTTCATTAAATACAGTGGCATAGCAAAATGGTGTCCCTTATATAAAATGGCAAAATCAAGGCTTGCTTTTTAGAATTTATATATTTTAAAAATATTTTCAAGCCATGGATACTTGAATCTGTGGATAAAGAATTTGTGGATAGGGAGGGCTAGCTGTACATGAATGTGTGAATGAAAATATGCACACTAAACCAACAAAATATTTCTATTCATATGGTACATCAAGTGGAGAGGGGTGTGATGTCTGGATGTAGATGTAAAGGGGGTTGCAAGGGTAAAAAGATGAGAACCACTGCCTTAAAATGATCCATATTGATTGTAGTCCTCCCACCTTGTTTTAAAAAAGAACACAGAGTTAATACAATTGGGATTCTAGCTGACTTCCTAAACTTCTCTCCAAGAGCTGAGAGCCACAGCTGACTCTGTGTCTTGACGGTTCTAATTGCCCATGGCCAGGTTCCACTCCAAAAGCCCAAGGCCCCAGCAGACTCTGTTGCATCAGCTTGATGCAAAACATGACAAGGCCTTGACTCCTCATCTCTCAATTTCACTTGAGCAAATGTGTTAATAGAGTTAACGCCATCTTATTTTCTCACTTTCTTTCAATAGGAGGTGACCAGACACTGAATGTGAGGCTGCATTGGAATGAAGAGGATTGGTGAGGTGAGGGTCATAGAGGAGGCAAGGTGCAGAAGTTCAAGAGCTTGCCTTCTGGGAATGTGGACATTCACACACACACACATATATTCATAGATTTCTCATGGCAAATCCTGCCTCAGCTTGGCAGGCCCATTCCATCTTGCTTCTTCCTAGTTTTTCTTCTCTTTATTGTTGCTTGGATGAGACCAAGAAAATTTTCCTGTATAAGCTGACCAGTGTTATCAGTGGCTATGTCAAATGCAGATATGAAAGAAAACATGAAGCCAGGACTGTAGATGCCCAACACATGTTGTTGGAAAAAATCTGAGAAGGCCAGCAAAGTGTCATGTAATTTTTTTTAAAAAATATAGTCCCCAAGTCATTTTAAAGGCTGGCTTTTGATTCTCAGTTTAATATATTCTTGCAACTTGTCTGTAGCCCAAACCAATTGTTGTATCTGCTGCATACCTTCCAACTGTCTTGATTCAGCAGGGAGAGTGCTGATTAATTTTTTGTGGTCCTGTTTTTTCAACTGCTTTTAAAATGTTCCAGTTTCTTTCTCTTCCCACTCTCCTCCTTTGACTTCAGCTCATTTTAATCATTGCAAAATGGGTTTGAAGTGGAAAGGAGTTTACAGTCAATTCACTCAGCAATTCTGCCCTTCCTAGTAGACTCAGGCAAAAGGAAACTGCTCCATCCTCTAAGGTTACTTGGCTTCACATGTCCCAGTTTTCATCTGTGAAATATTGGCGGGTTTACTGTTGCATATGAGGTGCAACCAGAATACTTGGGTGGTATAGTAATATTGCCTATACTACTAGATTCAAGATTCTCAAACCAGTCCATGGACCACTAGTGGTCGACAAGCTCCATTCTGGTTGTGAAACTGTTCAGATATCAGTATTTTGTCCTGTATTTGTATTTTTTTTTCCAGATGACAAAAGTCAAAGCTGCTTTGACCAGGGACTAACTTATCTGACTAATCAGATTGTCAAGGCCCAGATCCAAGGCCTGTGATTTTCTTAATACAGGGCTAGTACTGATGATGATACTAGCTTTGAATGGAGGTTGTTTTAATTAAAATATAATAATAATAATAATAATAATAATAATAATAATAATAATATTTATTTGTATACTGCCCTGTGGCGAACCAATCCGGGCGGTTGACAACAGTAAATATAACAAGAGTAAAATATCAAACTGCATTAATTCTGCAGTGTAAATGCAGCCTACATGTCCACATTTCTCTCTCCCCCTCCCACTTTCCCCCTTTGTCCTTGGTTTACTTCTATTGGTACAGAATGGGTACAAAGGCCAAAAACAGTCTGTAGTCAGTTAACTCAGCAGAGTGAATAGGAGTGGAGGAAGCAGGATCTTGTTCTTCCCAGGTTGCACCTGCACTGCAAAAATAATCCCGTTTAACATCATTTTATCTGCTATGGCTCAATGCTATGGAATTCTTGGATTAGTAGTTTTGTGAGATATTTAGCCTTCTCCATCAGAGAGCTCTGGTGCCACAACAAACTACAAATACCATAGCATTGAACTACAGAAGTTAAAGTGTTATCAAACCACATTACTTTTGCAGTGCAGATGCAGCTCCAGTAGGCTCTGGCAAAAGCAAACTCTGCAGCATCTCCTAGCTTGTATGTTTTTCCTCATTAATAGCTTTTCCCATCTTGACTATACTCTGTGAAATTCAACATTTCACAGATGAACCAAGGTGTATGTGGCTGAACTACATCAGAGTGCGATCAAAAGGGTCTGGCCAAGCAACAAGAAGGCTAATGTTATTAATGGGGAAGAACTTTCAAAATTACTGTTTTAAGTCAAGAAACCCTGAAATGTATGTATTGTGTTCAAGAAAGCCTGAGAAAGGGGGAAATCATATGAATCTACTGGGAAAGGTAGGACTCTGCTGTGTCCTATCCCTCCTGCTGAATTAACCAAGTGCAAACTACTTTTCTTTTTTTAACACTTTTATTGTTTAATCTCTTTTTAATTGGTATTTCTTTTGGGTTTTTATGATTGGGGGGGAGGGTTGGGATATGCTATTTCTTTTCATCATGATTGTAATTTTAACTGTTTGATGTTTTAATACCTGTTGTAATCTGCCTTGATTCACCATGTACGGATGTGAGAATTGGACAATGAAGAAAGCCGACAGAAAGAAAATAACCTCATTTGAGATGTGGTGTTGGAAAAGAGTGCTGAGGATACCATGGACAGCCAAAGAGACAAACAAATGGGTCCTTGAACAGATTAAGCCTGAGCTCTCCCTGGAAGCCAAGATGATGAAACTGAGGCTGTTGTACTTTGGTCACATAATGAGGAGGCATGACTCAGTAGAAAAGACAATAATGCTAGGAAAGGTAGAAGGCAATAGAAAGAGAGAAAGACTGCACACCAGTTGGATAGCTCAATCAAGGAAGTCACAGGCCTGAATTTACAGGACCTAAGTAGAATAGTGGAAACCCCAAACATTATCTAGAAGCATATCCCACTGACATTAATGAGACTTACTTCTGAGTAAATCATTATCAGATAATAATGTTAAGTGAATTCAAAGACAGCAATATGTGGAGATTAGTGCACAGCAAAACAATAACAACAACAACACAATTTACCGCTGCTGAATTCAGTTCTAATTTGGGATACGTCTGGATTTTATTGCATGGATTTTTGCTGCTGATGCCACCGACCGGGTGCAGCCTAGATAACTTCCAGCTGGAATCCGAGCTCCTGGCTTTACAAATCGGCCAGCTGAGCTCGGATTCTAGCTGGAAGTTACCTAAGCTGCACCCAGCCAGCAGCATCGGCGGCAAAAATCCATGTGATAAAACCTGGATCTATCCTGAATTAGAATGTAATTCAGTTGCGGTAAGTCACTTTTTTTTAGCTGTGCACCAATCAACTTCTTTCTCTCATTCTCAAATGTGTTACAAGATCCTTTACATAATGTTAAAAGAGTTTGCTTTCTTCAACAGCATTTGGACGCAAATGCAACAATTGTAATAAATGTCATTATCACCATGGCTGTTTTAAAACTGCTTGTGAGTACCTTTGTTTCGTCCTTCTCTTTCCATTTAATTAATGCTAATGAAAAATGTCCTACCAGGATTTTCAAGCAGCACTGAGAAATAATGCAGTGTTAGTTTTGCAATTCAGTATACAGAGCGCATTGACACAAAACCCCAGCATAACAGGCACATGGTCAAAAGGAGCAATTAGCACATTCTTATTATGCAATGATATTATAATCTGTCTTGTCCCCCAAAGAAATTATCTATTCCATTTTGCCTCATCCACATTCCCTCCCACTTTAGAAGGAATAGTGCTATACAGTTAAAATCTAGTCTTGAAACAGTCTCAAATTGGATTTCCTACAACTAATATTTACAGAGCAATTAGAAACTATTTGATAGGGAAATTCCCATTGAAGGTTGGCTTCTTTGGCTGCCTCACAGATCCCTAAAGTATAGCATGTCTGTTAAAACAATTTAGGCAATAATTCTGATGCAGCACTAAAAGTGAAGAGGCTGAATTTACTCATTTGGGGAAAATACTGATTTTTATATCACTCTACTATATAGAAAAAGTCACCTCATTTAGATTTCCTGGTTACAAGTGCTAAATGAATTACCAGGTGTAGCACTTTTGTCTTGCAGTAGCAAAAGAATCAGGATCTCCTGTAATGCATTATTTTTGTGCACTAATGCATTAGGGCATCTACTGTGGAAGTGAGCCAGTTCAAGACATTTTTCTACTTGAGGCAGAGCAGAGAAAAAAAGTACTCCCAAGTCAAGGTGCACAGTGCTCAAATTCAACCAAACTGGATATTGGAGGGATTTTTCTGAAGGCAGCAGATCCCATCTGATCTCAGAAGCTAAGCAAAGTCAGCCCTGGTTAGTACTTGGATCTGAAACAACCAAGGAATACCAGGTGTCGTATGCTGTATTCAAAGGATGAATACCTGACTATTCAATGCTGAAGAAAACCCTATGCAATTTATGAGTTGCCATAAGTTGGCAGGTGGTTTGAAGGTGTGCACACATGCATGCATATGTCTACTCTTTCCTCTATGAGAAAGAGATGCTAATAATTTTCCATGAACACAGTCCTGTGACATGCAAAGCCATCTCTGCTCTCTTGCTGCTCCAGGAGGTTGGAAGCCTTAGTTTTTTGAGGTTTTGGGGGGGGCTATGGGACCATATTTCAGAAGAATTTATTTCTGACATTTTGCCAGCAGCTGTGGCTGGCATCTTCAGTGAATGCTGGCAGAGAGTGGGGTATATATACTGTTGGTTGCGAAGAAGTGATTTACATGTTAATCTGTGGGTTTTTGTAGGTGCTTCAATTCATCTTCAAGGAAGTGGGGTTCACAGATCCTTTTTGCCCAGTCTACCAGCGTTTTTATTGTGCTTCTTTTTTGTCATGGGTTGGTTGAAGTTCTTGTGAGGTTTCTGTAGGTTTTCTGTATACTGTGTGGCCCAACTGTTGGTTCAATGACCAGAAGATCCAAGAATAGCCCTTTGAAAAGCAAGCCTTGTAAACAGTACCAAAAAAGCCCACAATGTGGTTCTGATATATGGATGACACTTTCACCATCTGGAACCACAGAGAAGAAGATCTGACCATATTTTTGAGCCACCTCTTTCATAATGACCAATGACTAAACCTTTCAGTCCTGATCAGGCCTTTCTGTGATGCAAAAAGAAACCATGGAAAGGGTGTTTTAGCCATGGCGACGGCAGCTTTTCGGCACTCGTTTGGCACAGTGCATTTAAATGCTGTGCCAATGGAGTACCATGACACCTCCTGCCATGTGGTTCGGTATGCAGTGTGACATCGTCATGGAGGCAGTGTGGGGGCAGCTGGTGTGCATATGCTACACTCCCACGCCACCTTATGCTGGTGTATAACGCCAGTCTGTACAGGCTCTTACTCAAAAAATATCTCACCACTAATTGCTGACAAAAAACTCAGGGAAGTGAATACTTATACAAGCAAACGGTGCCAGTCTGTTTTTATTTACTTAAGTCTCATACAGTAATTAAAAAGAACATTTGCATCTTCATGTGTTGATCATCTTGTGTACAAGTGATAACAAAATACATTTATATCCGTATCGGTTCCACACAATGAAATGTGTAAAAATCAAAGGGGTGGTGGTTAAATCTTACTGCAAGGCACTGTACTTCAAACAGAACCATTTAAATAAGTAGGAGTTGTGATTTATGCATTCCATTGCTTTCAGTGCATCTACTGTACAAAGCTTGCCAAGAAAACCTTATGGTAGGTTCACCTGAGAGTTGCCATAAGCTGGAAATGACTTGAAGGGACACAACAACTGTAAGTAACCATGGGTCCAACTATATTGGGACAATTTTTTTCATGTTCACAAGCCAACATTAAGATCAAATGGATGGATGGGTGGATGTTTTTTTAATCAGTCAAACAATTTATTTCTATTTTAGTAGGAAGCATGCTGATAAATTTTATTCTGGGTTGGTTTGAACACCTGACTAGGCATACCTCTTTGGCTATGCAGCAGCTGCCTTTGTTTTGAGAGATTTCCTGGGAGAGAGAGAAATACATTAAATTACACTGCTGTCCTCATTGGCTCTTCAAATATCAGTTCATATAGAAGATCCAAGAACTAAATCTTAAAATAAAAATAAAAATAAAATAAAACAGCTTGGAGTAACGGTTTGATTGTTGGATTATGACTGGAGACCAAGGTTTGATTTCCTGCTCAGTGATGAAACCCACTGGGTGGCCTTGGACAAGTCACATGCCTCAGGGGAAAGCAATGGCAAATCTCCTCTGAACAAATCTTGCCAAGATAGGGTCACCTTATGGTTGCCATAAGTCAGAGAAAACTTGAAGGCACACAACAACAAAAACCAAATACCAGTAATGAACTGTAAAATTATAAATGTTGTTATTGCAAAATTAATAACAGTAATTCCGTGCCATATAAAAGAAATATCAGTAATATAACTGCAAAGCAACTCCCCCACGCAAAAACCCCCCAAAACAAACTCTTCACAATCATTTCTTATATGGTGTACATTATATGATATTTTAACTTGGAATTCCTAGTATTTATTTAATAGTTATGTGAAGGGAGACATGTACTCGGTGATCAAAATGGTAAATATTATCCTACTTCTCTAATCAATCAGAAATGATTTCTTCATGGGATGCCACAGATTGGCAGAGAGACCTTATTATAAAATGTGTGTGTGTTTGTTTTACATCATCTCTCAAAGGATCTAATCAAAGCTGTCACTCTTATGAAGACTGACAAGGCCAGATATTAGGCTGCTGAACTACAACTTGCCAAGTTTTAGCTTAGCCTGCCATAAGAGGCTGGATTTTAAAGTCTGGATTTTGTATTGATCCCAATTTGGCTAGGAAATACAGCGTCTGTTGCACTGTATTCTACATCAATACTTTACTCAAAGCAGTTCTGTATCAGGTACCAATGAAGTACACACTGACATCATGTTACCTTTATATTTGAAGTATCTTTAATGTTTTTATTTAAACTGCCAGTTCTCAGTTACTGAAGTTGATAATACTCACCATTTTCATGTTCACTTCATAGTTCTATTTTAAGGGGATTGTCACATTCAAAACATACATGGTAGAGTTCTGCATGTGTGGATTCTCTTTAGTCCCATCTTGACTGTCAACAGTTCTTTAAACAACCATTGGAGTTTCTGTTGGAGGGGAAAAGAGCAGAAATTAAAGGGAAGGTGCTTTTTTTCAAGCAATCTCCTGACTCTTTAAAAAGTAGCCATGGCAAGGAAGCAGGTCACTTATTTTGGAATTCTTATGACCCACAGCAAATCTTCTATCCTGTCTTCATTATATATGACCATTTAAATTAATACATTTTACTGACCCCAGGCCATTTAAATTAATACATTTTATTGATCTCAGTGTTATAAATTTTTAGCCTGATTAAACAGACAAATTCAGTAATTAAGTACCCCAAATCAAGTTCCATTCCACATGAAGCAACAATTATTTCCAAATAATTATATGAAAGATACTGTCAATAACACAATATCCAACATGATATACAAGCCCATATATTATTATTATTATTATTATTATTATTATTATTATTATTATTATTATTATTATTTAATTAATTTATTTATAAAGCACTGTAAATTTACACAGCGCTGTACATACAATTTTTTTAATTGGACCAAATTATTGACCAAATATATACACAGCAAAGGACAACCTACAGTATTATTACAAAACTATTAACCTTACCATTATTTTATATGGAAACTAATAGGAGATCTGGACTGGTAATTACAATGTTTATGGACAGCCTTAGTACATCTGCATCATAGACCCATACTATGGTAGTTAGTTCCACTACAATTAAAGCTACAAATCTTGTTAGACATGTTTAAAGCAGTAAAAAAGGGGAAACTGGAGAATTCCAGTCCAAGGCCTTACAATCCCTCCAGAAATGATTTCCATTTAAAAAAAAAATATCTTCAGAACATCCCCTATGCTGTTATGTTCTACTAGGAGTCACGTCTGTACAAGCTCCTTGGAGTGAAATGGAAGCTATGTACCAATACATAAGAGAGCTAGTATGGTACTGTATAGTGGTTTGAGCACTGGACTAGACCAGGGCTTGATTCCCGGCTCAGCCATGAAACCCACTGGGTGACCTTGGGCATGTCACATGTTCTCAGCCTCAGGAGAAGGCCATGGCAAACCTCCTCTGAACAAATCTTGCCAAGAAAAACTTGTGATAGGTTTGCCTTAGGGTCACTATACATCAGCAATGACTTGGGAGTTTATCACCCACACCGCATTCTCGCTGCAATTGCGTTAATGAAGGGAAGTGTATACATACTAGTTTGGGAGCATTCCCTACCACATATCCCTTCATTAATGTGACCAGGCTGTTGCTGTTCCTTGCATTCTCTTCCACCCTTGTCCTTAACCCCCCCCCCCCCCCTGCCATGGGCCCTACCCAGCATGTCTTTCATGGAGAGAGAGAGAGAGAGAGAGAGAGAGATTAAATGCAATTCCAGAGTTATACAAAAAAAAAACTAATAATAAAAGAAAGTAGGGGGGAAATGCTTTTCTGGAATAGTGAAGGGGAGGTGAGTGGGGGAGAGGACAAGACATTGCACAATCCCAGAACTGCTACAGGGGGAATTTACTGCACCTAAGGACTAGCGCTGTACCAGTGCTATTGGGAGATTATTGATGGGTTTTTCTGTCAATGTCAAGGTGTGGGGTAACCACGCTTCCAGGATAAGGCAGTGATGAAAGCAAGACAATTTTGTGCAATGGTGCTATTATCAAACTTTTATGGTGGTGTGAAAGCCCTGTATGATAAAATCCTTGAAGGCACACCACACATAACTGAACTTCATCCTGTTCTGCTTACATACACAAAATTGTTATTGACTGTTTTTTTTATAGTCAAAAGTGCATTGCATATACACTCCTGCACCCATCTGCCTGTACTGGCGTTGAAATGGCTTAGCCAGGACTAACCAACTGGATTTGGTCCAAGGAGCAGAGGTGTTAGACCTCTGAACTCTACTCTTTCTCCTATGGTGGCAGATCCAAATAAATCTGAGCATGGAATGGAGAGAGACACCATTTTGCCTCATGCATTAAAATGTTTATGGGCTGACTTGCTGAATCAACATGCATGAAGTTGGATGTTTTCTTTCAAGTGCCTCTAAAGGCCACACAAAGAG
>NC_056527.1:50063245-50096683 GCF_019175285.1 Sceloporus undulatus
CTTCCTTCCTTCCTTCCTTCCTTCCTTCCTTCCTTCCTTCCTTCCTTCCTTCCCACACTGCCCCCATCTTTCCAAACTCCTCAGCTGTGGCAGCGCACCTGTCATTAGCTGTGGTGGCTCCTAATTTCATATTGTCTGACAGTAGCAGTTGGACTGAGGTAGAGCCAGCCAGACCGAGAGGCAGACTCCCTGCTTCCACAAATCTGAATTTAATAAGATGAGAACAGTATGCCAAGATGGTGAGCTCCCTCCCTAGCACTTATCATGACACTAGTCACTCAGCAGGGTCCTTATTGCAGCCGTAATCTGGGTGAAGCTGGCAAAGCGTCCTGCTTACAAGTTCAATATAAAAGAACAGCAGGGCACAGGGAGGGGGGCTGGCAGAGCAGCTTAGCAAACTTAAAGCCTATTACTCCATGCTTGAGGAGGGGGAGAGGGAAAAAAATGGCTCACCAAATATTCTATATGCCAAGTGGAGGGAAAAAACACCCAGAACTGCCAAGTGCAGTGTCATGCAAAATTCGGTCCATGATGATGCATTTGCTAAGTGTAAATAAGTAGCAACAGAGACTGAAATGTCTGTCATGCTATTAGGGAGGAAATGAATCCTGTTCTTTTCCTGTTAAATTTGCAGGCACAGTTTAAACAGATATTGCAAAAATACATGTCATGAGCAGGTAGGAATGACTGAGCCTTTGCAAGGAAGCAGATGGGTGTGGAGTTCCACTCGTACCCTGTATCCTGCCCAGGGTTTCCAGTTCTACTCTGCTCTGAGCAGGGAAAATAGAAAGGGAGCACACTACAGTGCTGCAAGAATGGCATCTCCTGCCTCCTAGTTTATTTATTAGAAATATTCATATTAGAGGTGGACAACCCTTTTTCTTGTTTAAAAAGCTTCATTCTCTTGGGAATTCTCTCCAGGGACTGCATGCAATCTCATACTCTCCAACTGTCCTGAACTGGTAGGGACAATCGCAACTAACCTTCCATCATCCCACTTTTTCAGCTGCTTTCAAAATGTCCCAGATTCTCACTCCTGTTTCCCTTTCTGTTCAGCTTACTTCAATGGCTACAAACTGAGTTCAAATGACAAAAATAGTTTATACTCAATTAACTCAGTAGAGGGAAGAGGTCAGGACGTGATAGAATCTTGCTCTTCCCAGTAGACTCAGGCAAAAGCAAAGTTCTGCAGCCTCTCCTAGCTTGCGTGTTGTTCCTAATTTTTAACTTTTGCTATCTTGCCCTGGTTTTCATCTGTGAAATGTTAGCGAGTTTGTAAAGTAAAGCCACCAATGGACAGAGTAAGAGCCAAAAATAGGTGAGCCTAGTCCTTTTCTTTTTTTGCTTTTGCTTCTGCCATCTACTTCTTTCTTCTTTTCTCTTCCTTCCCATCTACCAGGCTAAAAGGGAAGGAACAGATGGCTATTACCAAGGTCTGAACTGAGAGCTTGCAAAAGGTTTTTGGAATTAAGCTGAGGGCCATATGAGATCAGACTAAGGGGTTGCTTGTTGCCCTCCTGTATCTTTTCTTTCCATTGCAAAATGCTTAAGGCAGCTAGAAAATTCATTTTAAACAGCATAGACTAGCAACAATGAATGAGCACATGTAAATGATCAAATGCAGTGGGCATGCCAGATGACTGATCAATGTTACTATTTCTGTTGGAAGTGATGGTTTCCCTTATCAGGATGCTATAGTATTACAAGATACTGATGATCTAAGTGTAAATAAAACTTGTTTGGATATTGAAAGTGATAATTTTAATGAATCACAAACATCCACAGTATGACATCCATGACAACCACATAGTGTTTTCCACTTCATTTGTGGCTTTCAAGTCATTTTATTTTAGAGCTTAATTTAGAGTTTATCTTTCTAACCCCTCCTCTCCCTGGGATGAGTTCCATACTTATGCTATGGCCCAGAACAGACAGGTGTTGAATTCTCATTCTTGTATCCTTCTCTCCCTTGACAATAGTATGGAAAGCCAATATTAGCTGTATACTTCCAAGGTTTCAGAAGTTGCAGATTTTGTAAGAGGAGAAAATGAGCTTTCTAAGAGATTTCTTGGCTGGGCATTTTGGGGAGGGGAGCACTATAGAAAGGTTGGAGGTGTGGAATAAAAAAAGAACATTCCTGAATTCTTTGTGGATGAATTCCTATGGTTACTGGGAGATCAGATGCAAAACCCTGTACAAACAAGCTGATGAAGAAGAGTCATTAAGACAGATGCTCGAAAAACAGTGAACAGATGAGGTATGAAGGACAGCATAGCCTCCATTCCTCTAGCATGAAAAGTCTTGAAAGAGCAGAACCATTTTTTCCAGGTGCATTTCCAGAAATTAAAAAAAATGACACTTTCTACAGTAACATTTAGTATATTTCTTCTGACTACGTTCTTTTTCTCTCAGGAAGTCCTTTACACCTGTGTCAAGTCATATGCCCACTGCTTTTCTGGCTTGATACAATAAAGATGGGCAATGTGCTATTATAGGCATCTATGGAGACACCCAGGGATTCTCAGCAGATGATGCCCTTGCAGCTTATCCAGCTAAAGGAAAGTAACTGGACATGTCCCGATCCCTCTGCTTACCACATCATGAAAATGGCCATGGGGGGTGGTGGTATTGTCCTACTTACAAGATGAGTCTGGGGGAGATATTTTGGCCATTGTGCAGTCAGGACAGAATTACAGTCTCCACAATGACCCCCAAAATTGAGTTGTGTGGGCATAAGTCTCACATATGCCCCCATAATTCACTAACAGGATGCCAGCATGTTGTCGTAGTTGTTAAAAATGGAGTTTAAAGGATGAGACCCCTTAACTATCAAGAACTTTCTTGTTTTTGTCAATTTGAGATTTAGGCAAAAACATTGTCAATAAAAATAGTAAAACAATGAAAACAATTAAAACCATTAACATTACTGAAACAGAGAAAATTATTTTGTTTCCACTAATTGTCAGTAGTATCAAGCAGACATAAGACACTTATTCTCATTACAAGAACCGAGGAAAGGAAACCAAGGGCCCGAACAGACAGGCCAAAATAAAGCTGTTTCGGATCACTTTGGAGGTATACTGTTTGAATGACACATGCATCTTAAGAGGCCAGAAGCAGCACTAAAGCTGCACTCTAGTTCTTGGGACTGGAGTGTAGCTTTGGCATGGATTCTGGCCTCTTAGGATTCATGGCCTTCACATTTCTGTCAAGAAAAGCATTCCTTTTCCATCAATGATAGCCAATGGCCTTGAGATTGTTGTATGTGTATGTTTGTGCATTTGTGTGTGTATACCAGCCAAGGACATTTTGCTGCCAGAAGAAAAGGAGAAGATAGCATATAGAAAAATCTATTGGATTTGTGTAAGGTTGCCAGAATGACAACTGGAGACAGCTCCTATACCTTTAATGGTTATGCAAGAAGAGGGAACTTCAGCAGGTATTGCTTGTCACACAATCAGATAATAAGTAACACCTGCTGAAATTCCCTCTTTTACAAAACCAATAAAAGTACAGGGAATGTCTCCAGTTTAACACTGGCAATGGGATAGCATATTCCACGGCACCTGAAGGCAGTAAGACTCTTTCCTCCAATCTCTTGTTACTGTCAGTTGAGGCAAACACCATGTTAGTGCCAGCCCTGGTGTGTGTGTATGTGTTGAGTATTATCTATCTCAGTACAAAATATCTGTAAACAGATTAAAAAATAAAAAAAATTATTTATATACCACCCTTCTAAAAACCAGATATATGCTGCTTACACGGACACATACAAAACCAAGTTTATATAGCCATTCATAAATTCACACTATCAGTTGGTGTGTGTCTGTATCAAGTAACCCTGATTTCTTCATTCTGTATTACTAACAACATTAATTTCAAAAGCATACAAAGCAGCTTCTCACCAAAATGGAAACTGTATGCTTTCATTCTCAATCAGACAGGAACTCGAAAACAAAACACCAACAAACAAATTGGCAGCTAACGCTGCATTGCGAAGTGTTTGCCATATGGTGCTCTCAGACTAAAATATTTATTTGATTTGCCTGCAAGCACTAAGATGGCAGAGAGTGTTTAAAGATGAGAATATTTTTGGACTTAAGTATCTCAGAAGAGGAGCATGCCTCTTCCTTAGAAATCCCTTTTGTACAACCAGGGAAGGATCTCTGCTTTCTGTTGATGTGTATCTATGCTGAAGACACAATCCTCAGAAGGTTTGGAGTCATTTGTCTCTCTTGCTGCACCTTGAGCCAAATGGCAGGCTCACTCTGGTGTTGCACCACTTGTAATGCCTGGCATAGAACCATGCCCTTGGTTCTTTCTCATTGCCAACAAAAATAGTGATGCTGCTTCTAAAAGAGCCTTTCCTCCTCCTCACCTTGTTAAATGACTACCAACTACGGTGGCAATGATTCCATCAATGTTATTGCTTGCACAGCCTTCATTTGATCATGGAACTGCAATATTTGCCATTACTAAATTGCTTTCACATACTGATTCCATCTGCTCTTCATGCCTTAGCTGCATTGGAATTTTGTTATTATATAGCTGCATTTATGTTACAGAGACAACATGAAAATTGTCTAACAATTCTTCAGAATATTCCATTAACTGGCCTTGCCATTTTGTTTTATTCATGCAATAGACAAGCTTAAGACAGTGGGTGGTCATCCATAGAAAAATACTCAACAGGCAATCTGTCATAGACTCCTATACAGAAGCATCAATTAAATAAAAGCTCTGGAAGATCTGAGTCTCATCTCCATCGATATCGGTAATATCGGTAACATGGGCCCGGTACGGATGGGCATTTTGCGGCATACTTGTCGCAAACTAGGGCTAGAAGAGGCTGGGCATTTACATGCCCAGCAGCCCTAGTTCGTGAGGATGCTGCCATCATGGCTCGCCACCATCCACACAGGTGGCACCATGATGGTGCAAGCATCGTGCAGCACCCAAATGGTGCTGGCAGGCAGTGATGTGATGGGGCCAATCACACCTCTTCCAGGAAGCTGCTTTTAGCAGCTTCTTTTTGCTCCCAGGAGGGAGCGTATCATTGCCACACTGTTTGAATGCTGTGACAATGATGTGGGGCTAAAAGGGGCATCATGCAGCTGCCTGTCTGTCGAGCCCCTTACTTCTGAAATAAGAAATCCAAGGAGAAGCATACATAATAAAAAATGAAGCGGTCTCAAAACTGATCTTTGAGGCACTCCTACTGTAACAGGGAAAGTTGTTGACAAAGCTCCCTGGAATGAAACAATGGAGGAAGGGTCCAACAAAAAAGATTTAAATCTGTACAAAGCATTCTCTATTATTCCAAATTCCAACCACAGTAATAGAATCTGATGGCCCAAAGTGTCAAAGGCTAAAGAAAGATCCTATAGTATCAACACCAATGTTTGATGCTGAGCCTTTCCCGCTAGAATATCATTTACTACATGAGTTAGAACCATTTCTGTGGAATGGCATGTCTGAAATGCTGGTTGAAATGGCTCAAAAAGAAAATTATATGTGATCAAATAGGGAATTGATTGAGAAAGGGACGCTGTCTCCAAAATTTTACAGAGAAATCGGAGGAGAGACATCTGGAGAGCACCATTTTTTCCACTCCTGGTGTAGACCATACTGAGCTAATTAGACAAGTGTAGACAGTGCTGAATTTGTTGTGATGGTAGTTGTATGCCTTCAAGTCATTTCTGGCTTATGGTGACCC
Organism: Sceloporus undulatus; assembly: GCF_019175285.1. Classification (NCBI taxonomy): domain Eukaryota; kingdom Metazoa; phylum Chordata; class Lepidosauria; order Squamata; family Phrynosomatidae; genus Sceloporus; species Sceloporus undulatus. The sequence goes on from NC_056527.1 coordinate 50,068,962, forward strand.
TAAAGTGAACCTATCATGGGTTGTTGTTGTTGTTTTTTTGTTTTTTTTTTTGCAAGATTTGTTCAAAGGGGGTTTGTTCTTGCTTTCCTCTGAGGCTGAGAGAGTGTGACTTGCTCAAGGTCACCCAGTCAGTTTCCATTGCTGGGCAGGGATTCAAACCCTGGTCTCTAGAATCATAGTCTAACACTCAAGCCACTACACTTTGCCGGCTTTTTCAGTACTGAACTAGATTGGCATAAAGCCATGGTGACGAACCTATGGCATGTATGGCCTCTGTGGCATCTCTCTGGCTCCTGCTTCTGTACATGATTGTAGCTTCCAGTACAATACCATCTTACAGTACTTACAGTACAATACCATCAGAAAACATTTAGACTTTCTCAATCAATTCTTAGGCCGGATTCTAATAGCTAGTCATGGCCTGGCCTTGCCGCATTGCCTAGCATGGGATTAGCACCAACCATTATATGTCTGGCTCCTGAGACCAGTAGTATCCCCCTTAACAACAACACAGTCAAGGTGTTTTGCAAGACATGTGGGGGCGGAGAATAGAACAAAGTACAAATAATAATAATAATAATAATAATAATAATAATAATAATATGAAAAGTCCAGTGTTGAATACAAGGACGTTAATGGATGTTTGTAAATAGCTATCCATGGACCATGGTCTTGGGAAGGGATTGTTCTTTCCAGAGTGGTAAAAAGAGGCATTCCTCCTTCCCCACATGGACCATGAGCTATCAGTATAAATAGTTGGTGAGTTGCAGTGTACATCATTTCTCCTTCATGAACTGAAGCTTTAAAAAAAGCCCAGGAATACAGGGCTTACCCTGCTAGACCACTATTTTGTTGAAAGTTGTGAGTTTTTTTACAACACAGAGATTGGAACATTAGTTTGAAAAATAATTAATGTTGACTGATAGCGCTTGAAAGGTTAATTAGTTGATATTAACACTAATTAGTAAACTTGTTTGATTCAGTGAATTGACTTTAATCAATCTGTAACTTAGGACATTATCACACGAGCCTCAGTCTTGCTACAGTTGCGTTAGTAAAAGGAAATGGAAACACGCCAGTTTAGGAGCATTCATATATATTGCATATATCTGCAATAATACAGCTGGGCTGTTTATGCAATCAATGATTCTTTGCACTCCCTTCCACATCTCCTTAACCCCACTTTCCTTCTCTGTGGCCTACTCAGTGTGCCTGTTTTGTTTTTATACGTTACACAGTTGAAAATTTATGTTAATGCAATTTAGTAAACTAAAGAAAAAAGAAAAGAAAGTGAAAAAGAAAAGAAAAACAGCTTGCTTAGTAATAGAGAGGGAAGAGGAAAAGGAGAATCATGCCCACTGATGCCTCATGACTGCACAATATCAAACTACAGTGGGAGGAACTTATTGCAACTGTGGAGTAATGGGAAAGAAGTGGAAGCTTATTGATGGGTTTTCCCATCAATGACAAGGGACGCTGTACCAATGGTCTGAAGGCAAAGTAGTGATGAGACAGACTCATCTTGTAATAAGTATGGACACTATTCTCTAACTTTAACTGCAGTTTAAAAGCCTTATGGTAATCTCTTTAAAATGTTGGTTTTAAGGTTAATGGCACAGAATTTACAGATAATGGCCTAAAAGCTGTCACCACTGGCCACTAGGCACACATTTTTCTCCCTTTAAAGTTGCCTTTCTCACAACCTGGGACTTATCCCAAGATAGACTAGAAAGCCCACAATATGATTGTTGGCCAGTTATGATGGGAGCCCTAAACATTTGAAAACAGTTGGGAAACGCTGTAATGAAGCACTGGATCTTTTTTTACATACTGTTCAGTTAGGTTGTCACTGATCTGTATCTCATTTCTTTTCTTTTTACCTTCCCTGCCAACATGTACATTGTTCACTCACCCTTCAAACACCTTCTTAAACTTAAGAAGTACTGATGTTAAAAGTTAGTAAGGAACTGTGTATTTCCTCTGGAAAATACTGATTCATTGCCATTACAATAAAGATGGCTGGCTGCAAAGATAAATTTCTGAATTAAAAGTGGATAATTCTCAATCAGAAATGTTTTCAGTGCCTCTGAGCATATGCACGATGTTTTCCTGCATTAATGAATTGCTGTGTCCTCTTTTTCTTTGTTCACTATCAAGGACCATGATAAAAAATAAAAATCAGTGGGTAGAGCACATACAATACATGGAGGGAGCGAGAGATCCCAAGTTCAGCCTGTGGCATTACCATTTTACAGAATCAGATATCTAATAGGACCATTATTCACTGCATCAATCCTACCCTAAAAGTTTACATCTGTTAACTTTCCGTAGGAAGGCTAATGAAATAAAGTTATATTTGCACTCATGTATTTTATTGTTTCTCTGTGTTTCACATGGAACAGTAAGGGAAACGTTTGCAGCAGTTTCAGGATGGAATCAAAGTAACTGCTGAATACATAATAATTAAAACATCTACTCTGGCACCCTGGTTTTGCTGGTCCTTTCTCTACACTTAACACTGGGGGGGGAGTGTTCACTAGCAATAGATGCACTTACCTAGGAGTGGATCTAATGGAATTCAGTGAAATTTATTTCTGAATAGATATGGAGAAAGTCCCATATAAAAACATTTACACATGGCACTGATAGCACGAAAGAGGCTTGAAGTTGCTTTCTAAAGTGTCATATGGGAAAATGTTTGAAAGTTTAATGCATAGAGGATCCAATGAACCCAAAACAGTTCTCATCTAAATCTACTTCATTTTTCACAGACAAGAAAGGCTGATGAATATGAAAAGTCTGGTGTTGACAGTGTGGAAGAAGAACAAGGTCAAAATAGGCTTGGGTCAAACTGGAGTCCTGGATGTGACATAGCTTCAGAACAGTTGTAAAACTGTGCTTTTAAGAGAGGAAAAAAAATAATGAATATTTTATACTTCATATTAGTAGTTATGTAGAATTATGCCTGAGGGTTCTCCTGCTATGTGGAATGGCTTTAATTCCATTCTAAAAAGGATTTTGAAATTAGAGACGAAACATAAATTTTATCTCAGATTTTCTGTTATTTGCATTTCTAGAACGCACCAGAATTGAATGCACCAACCTTCACAGAAAAGTTCTAAAGAATTAACAACAGTGGAAAGGAAGATGCACAGAATGCTTGCTATTCCACAGCACTGGAAGTGGGGTTGCACACACTGAACTGTTGTGCATCTGGAGGCATAAAAGGGTACCTTGCACAGCTGCAAATGTGCAATGGATACACAAAGGTATAATCCATATGCACCTGTGTCCCATCATTAATTGCACCTTGTTCAACAATTATTCAGACATACCATTCCTGAGCATATGTTGTGCAATGCAGCCATTTTGTTTGGGATTTACATAATTTTGGTGTGCTATAACTTCAATAGTAAATGTTTACACTACACTCAAAACTCAAAATGTGGTTGCATTGACCTGGAGATTGTCCTCATGTCTATTTTCACTATCTGATAATCAGCTGCCCTGTAAGTGAAGTTAGTGTCCACCCACATCTGGAACACCACAAGTTCCTGACACCTGTTTTAACAAATAAATGGTAGATTGCTTTGCCATCAGGCAATGCTAAAGAGAGAGGAACCCTAGTAAAAACTAACCACATTCACATTGTGGATGAGATCTCTGTTTCTGGGGCAATGAGAAAAGTTTTTCTTCCTTCCCCATAATTATCTGAAAGAGCAAGCATTCAAAGTCAGTATCAGGTTCTGAATTCACATTCAGGTGATTTTCACTGAGGAAATCAGGTGTGCAATATTCGAGATCAGGCATCAAGTGCATGTCCATAAAGATGCAGCTAGAAAAGTTACTTTTTGGACTCCAACTTCCAGAATTCCACAGCTCTCGGGGAGTTTCTTGTACTGCAAAAAGTAACATTTCTAAGCTCTGCCATGAAACTATTCTATCATGACTATGTAGCTGTGATTGTAAAGAAGCACACATTTTATTGATTTTTACTTTTCAAATCCTTTTCAGACCCCTCTAATGCAGCCTCCTTTCATATTCTCAATACTGCATTATTAGCCTCTAGACTAGGACTCTATTGCATGCAATTAGATACCTTCAGTGTTAAGGATAAACACCTAAGGCTTGATTCATCAAGGCAGGGCTTACATGCGTGCAATGAAATGCTGTACACACCACACTGTCATGTGGCCCAGACCCTGGGGCACTTCCCTTTAGATTCACAGTGAGACTTTGTTATGGAAGGGAATTGCGTCTGTGAGTCAAATGGGCTCGAGGCAGCTGCTCAGCTTTATCTTGGAAACATAAAAAAGGCTTCAGGGAAGCATCATCCCTTGGTGATCATAAAAGCACCACTCGCATGTTTCCATATGGAATATCCTTAGAACCTTGTTCACAAGCTCAGAGAGATCGGAGAGGCAAAACTGAGTGGTTGTGATACCCAGAGGATTTCACATACAGGGCTGCCGAACACGAGGACCAAATTATCTGGGTAGATAAAATTGGGTGTAAATGCAGGGGGTAACAATCACATCCCTCTGAGGCCAGCAGGAGCCAGATTCAGAGTTTGAAAATAATCCTCTCTGGCTACAATCTGAAATAATAGGAAATGGCTTTCAGATACATCTTATGCACATAAAAAACAGTCACAAAAGTCCAAAAGCTTTGCATGTGTTCAGATGAATTATTTATTATTACTTTAAGTCCATAAAGTTCAAGTTCACTAGTGAAACCATACTGATTTAATCAGCCACTTTCATTAGTAATAAGTGAAACAGTGGTCCTGAATCACATTAACACCAGATAATTGCTTTATGATTGGACAATACATTTATTCTTTTCTCAGTTAGCATTTATTCTATAAGAAGGGGTGGTCTTGGGATTACACTCTTTCTCATTGGTTATGCTAGCTAGGGTGGATGGAAGGTGTAAATCTAAATCAACTGCATTTCCCTCCATCTGATGGTTAACTGAGCGCAAGCTACATTTGCACTTTGAACTCAGTTTGCATCAGTTGAAGTAAACTGAGGCCAAAGAAGGAAAGGGGGAGGAGAAAGAAACTGGGACATTTTAATTCAACTGAAAAAGTGGGACAATAGAGGATTAATCAGGACTGTCCATGCCAAATCAGGAGTTGCAGGGAATGGTTATGCAGAGTCAGAGTTGCATACCCTTCTTTTACCAGAAACCCCACATGTTGATGCTTAAAATCAAAGTACATATGGCATGAATCACACAATGCTAATGAGGGATTTCTGAGCTGGGTTGAGACCCTAGTATGGACTTTAACCTTTTGTTTCCCTCCTGCACTATGGTCCTAAGTAACAATATGAAGGCTTGGGGGGGGGGAATTGGTGAGAAAACAATTCCTCCCCTTTTTTCTCATGAAGCCTTTTTTTACCAGAAAAATTGAAAAACCGAAAATATTAAGGAATATTTTCTTTTAGAACAATGAATACAATCTTTAACGCAAGATGTTCATATATTTACTCCCGCAAAGTTATTTCTAAAAACTATGTAGCAGGAAGATATTTATGGAACACTGTACCAGACTACTGAAACTCCTGGCCTTGTTTTCTTTTTTTTTTAGTTCTTCTTATGGGAATTGGTGGCATTATGTCTGCTTGACACTATGGAGAATAAGAAGCGACAATATAATATTCTCAGCTTTACTAATGTCAAGGGTTTCTTCTATTTTGATTGGTTTTGTTACTGTTCTTTGTTTTTTACTTTTCTTAACAAACTGGCAAAACCAAAGGTGTTCCTCACAATTGTCCCTTACAGTTTAGGATGTTGTCATAAATTTTTTAAAAAGAAATTTCAATTTGTAATTATTGTCTGAATAAACTGTACTTTTAACATACAGGTACCATAAAAGAAAATCATTATTTTATGCCAGACAAAATGATAAATGATTTTGAGAGCCAGCATAGTGTTGGGTTGAGCATTGGACTATGATTCTGGAGATCAGGGTCCAATTCCCCGCTTGGCCATGGAAATCCACTGGGTGACCTTTGATGAGTCACAATCCTCAACCCCAGAAAACCCAGTGATAGGTTCACCTTAAGGCCACCATAAGTCAGAAACAACTTGAAGGCACAGAACAGCAGCAGCAAGTTTTACTTTTGTAATTGTAATTGTCAATCTGTTAAAGTAATTGTCAATCTGTAAAGGGTGCTAGTGTCACACTTTCCTCATTTTTTTCTGAAAATTTCCATTCCCTACTCCCAGAAAATTTCTAGAAATTTTACATGTGTAGTCCTGACATAGATTTGGGTCCATCTGTCAGAACTCTGTATGGATAGAAGCACTCATTTGGATTTGCACTGCATCAAGGAACAAAAGGCCCCTCCTGTCCATAACAAGCTAACCTTGGGCCAGTTTTCAAGATGAGTCAGGTCAGTGTGAACCTCCCATATGACCTGATTTTTTAAATTGCTCATGGCAGCTTCTGAGTGTGTTAGGAAGTGTACAACACCTCTGCCAAGATATACATATGAACATTCTAAAGTGAAACACTTTTGCTTGTCCAACCAAGGGTTAGTTGCAAAGCCTGTCCAGCCCAAGCCTACAGCTGGAACTGACACTAGGTACTGTATATACTCATGTATAAGTCTAGAAATTTAGGTCAAAAATTGACACCAAAAATTGACTTGACTTATCCATGGATCAATGTAAGTACTGTGTCTTAACTGTTATTTAAAAGAAGGAACCATCTCCTGGTGAAAAGCAAGAATACAGTGCGCCCTTACTTTATGTGGGGGATCTGTTCCTGACTCCCTCGCGTAAAGCAAATACCGCTTATGCTCGAGCCCAATTTAAATGAATGGGGTTCGTGCACACGGCGGCATGGCAGTGCGCACACACCATGGGCACACACCCCATTCATCCCTATGGGATGCGCCGCCCCTTCTCAGCATATGCTGAAAGCCGCATATAATGTGGGCGCACTGTATAATATGTGACGCACCAATCAATCCCCTTTACTCTCTCTCTCATCCATCCAGTCTTAAGAGTAAGGACAAAGAGTTATGCCTGCTGGAATTTTGTAAGTTCTTTGACATTGTTTTGCTTTGCTTCATCTTTTAGATCCTTTTCTATATGCCCCTAAATTTTACCCTCGACTTATCCATGGGTCATAACAAAATCCATAATTTTGGCTCCAAAACTTGCCTTCGACTTATACATAAGGTTGACTTATAGTCGAGTATATGCAATATGTCAAGATTATCAACTAAACTATTGGAACATAACTGAAAACCCCCCAGACAAGGTTCTACCTCTCCCAGCATGTGGCCCTATTGTTGGTAGATAGGATATGCCATTGACAGGATATGTCAAGAATAACAGTCATAACATTTCTATGACATATTTCTTAAGTGGGTGGCTGCCTGAAATGTTGCAGATAAATCAGATGTTATAGATGATAAATCAGGTATTGGATAATGTCTCCCAGAAAGTCTATTTGGACATCCTTTGTTCAAATAAGTTTCTTTGTTTTAGAAATTTTCCTGATGTCATGCTCATTCGTCCCACCTGAGATTCTTTAAAAAGAATGCCTACTTCAAAAATAGTTCATTCCTAGGGGTTGGGTGTTCTTGAAGCTCCTGAGCTTGAATTAGCTGCTTGCCTTCTCCTTTTGGAGGCCTCTTTTTGAAAATCACTGGCTTTGCACTGTTTTCTCATGCTGAAATCATTGCCTAGGCCAAGCTTTGGTCCTTTTAGCTGAAACAACTGTTTCAGACCTCCAGAATTCAGGATTTTGGTCACAGAATCTCATTAGTTTGTTCTATTTCTCAAAGTCCTTGTTCTGGCATAGAGGGCCTTGGTTAGCTTGTCCTCTTTGTTTTTGCACTGTTCCAAGAAGAAGTGCCTCATTTTCCAAAGAAAAGGTCCAGTCAAAGAGAGGTAAGCTTTACCATCTCTAAAATCTATCTGTTGGGGAGTACTTTCTCCAGGACAGGGAAAAATACAAAAAGATTTGCTATTCCATTTGAGTGTTGCTTTATCAACAAAAGCTCTGGAGTATTTCTTTGTTCTTGGTTATTCTTTGATGTGAATTTGGATTGCTGCTGGTGCAACTATAAACGTAAGAGATTTTTTAAAAAAAACAACACCCATAAATAATGGTCTTTCTAAGGCTCTTTGGTTGAAACAACTTTTCAGCTGAAACCTTTCAACTCACAGCTTGCACCTAAGTTTTAGAGATGGAAAAATTTTGGCCACACAGATGTTTTGGTTTGGCACTCTCATTGTCCTCATCTCCCGAACCAATAGTAAGGAACTGTAGTAGTTGTAGTCCAAAACATCTAGAAAAGCTGTGTATTTGTTTATGTGTGGTGAAAAGTCATGTGTGTATGGGTGGGATATGTTGTGTGTGAATGTGAGCGTACATCCATGTGCAGCTTGAGCCAACACAAGATATGGTCCTTGAGGCCAAGGTAGTTTTGCACTACTGAAATAAGACCATGGGCCACCTCTTAACACACTTAAATTAATGGGCTTATTTTTCCCCAATGCAGTGATAGGTCAGAGCCATTTTTCATGACATGAACTGGAGTTTCCTATTCTTTTTATATATGACTGCAGTGCCTACTAAATACCCTGAAGATCCTGTCTGATCTTGGAAGCTAAGTAGGGTCAGGCCTAGTTAGTACTTCGATGGTGGATTGGAAAGAAATACCATGTACTGGAGGCTATATTTCAAAGGAAGGCAATGGCAAACTACTTCTGAGTATCCCTTGCCTAAGAAAACTGTGAAATTAATGGAGTTGCCAGAAGTCAAAAGACAACTTGAAGGCATGTACACATACACATGTATGTAGCTTTCTAAATGTGATTAGAAAGCAGTATCTTCAGGTCACTGTCTATCTCTATTTGGCACATACAACATGGCATACTCAGTACTATGCTCTTACCTCTTTTTCCTTGGCTATGCATCTTAGGTTTGGCACTTTCAAATTCTTCAGTACATTGCTTTGATGTTCCACAGCATTAGGCTCTTCTACAAGGGTACTCCTTCGGTTATGAAAGGTGCACTGTACAATTTCAGCATTCATTATTGTTTCCCCTACGTCTACCCATCTGCTTATTTTAGCAACCTCTTCCTCACTGCTGAGTTTTTGTATATACTTCCCATCCCCTTGCCTACTGCTTTAAACTCTCCCCCATAGCTCTGTCTATCCTCTCAGTGAGTACATTTGTGACCCTTCTGTTCAGATGGAAACTGTCCCACCTGTATAGGCACCATCTGTTCTAAAATGCCCTAACAATCTGAAGGGGGATGCAGAATGGCAGAAACTCTCCTGGGCAGAACAAAAAATCTCAGACTGCAATTCTTGTGGGCTCCAATGGTTTACTACTTTTCCAAAAATATATTACAGTTACTGCATGAAAAAACATATGACTGAATAAAAGAAAGACAGTGGTCCTATGAAAACCATTGTCCTATGAATCACATTAATAAGAACATTTACCATTTTGCACCTCATAGCCTTAACTTACAGGTTTGAATCCAGGCTTAGTCATATTTAGAGTTAGATTTATTCAAATCAATGAAACCTAGTCAGGAAAAGTTCCACTTACTTCAACTGGTTTACTCTAAATATGATTAAATTTCAATCCAACTCGCATTTTTTGTGTGGTGATATTTTTATGATGTGGATTTTTTAAAAGAAACTTACAGTACATTACACATTGTTAAATTTGCAGATATGAAAGCCAGATGCAACTTTATTTCATTCTCTTGCATTCATATACTGTGAGCACAGGAGTGTCAAGTATAGCCATGATTTAACAGCATCACCCAGTATCCCAATCCCCTCCTACACAAAAAAGGCAGCAGATGTCATCACATTATCTTATGGCTAAAACTGTGCAAATCAGCCCTTCACTCCATCACTTTGTTATGATTTATCAGTCACCGCCAAGTCGTTTGTTTATATAATGCGGCTTCACTGCAGAGTATTTACTTGCTTAGAGGCAAGTAGTGAGTAAATTTCTTTTAAAAAGAGAGGTGCCTTAGAAAAAACCCATATATAACAAATATGAATTGTGCTGAAAACTATTTGGTAACCTCTGGGTTATAACTGAAACTAGGCACATCCAGTTGGAATGGCCCTTATTATAAAACACAACAACATATTCTTACGCAGCTGTGTGCATCTCTATAGGTAGAAGACAAGACAAGTCTGCAAACCTAAGAGTTAACTATAAAATAATGGCGTTTTATAGATGTGTAAATGGAAAAGAGCTATATACAACTACTTATGCTTTAGGGGTTTCAGTGCACAGTTATTATCCAAATGATTTCATCATTTTATAAGAAAAGAGGATTTTCATTACCACTGCAAAAATGGACCATAGAATTTCTAGAATGAAATTGGGGAGGAGGGAAATATACATATACTATGCTTCAAAATAAAAGGTGAGCCAAAAGCAAGGAGAAAATGTTCCCTGCTTTCAGACACGAAAGGAGAAAGATGGTGATCTCTATTTTTTGTTTCTTCTGAATAGCCTGGGAGAGAGATTATTATTTTCGATCATGGAGAAAAATATAGCAATTAAAACAAACCAACGAAACCAAAACCCCAACCAAATCAGAAATGCTGCACAAATAACTATTTATTATCCTTAAATATACAGAATACTAATGAAAAAGACTGTATATTTGCTTTTCAAAAATGATTTCACAGTTTTGAAAAAGACTGCACTGGGGAGAGATCTCAACACCTGAAATGTCAGATATGTGCAGGGATCTGTGATGTGTATGTGGTCCTTGCTATTATGATGTGCCCCTGTCACTGTAAGGTAAGAGAGCTGAAGCTTTGTTTATCTGGCCCCTGCACAATATTGTCAGGATGCATTTCCATTTTCCAAGTGACTGCTGCCACTGTGCCACAATCTGTGCTTATTTCTCGAGCAGCTAAACCCTTTGACACTGTGGTTTTTAATTAAAATTACATTAAAGTTAATCAGCCAGAAAGAGGCTTCTGTAGAAGGCAGGTTTGATTGCAACCTGCAAAGAGCACTGAGGCTGCCAGCTCGCTAAAGATGTGCCTACAGATGCCAAGCTGTTTGCAAGAGCCCAATAGTCATTGTTGAGATGCTGAAAGAGGTCACTTCTGTTTTTAGTTTGGTTTGGTTTGAGATTTTTGAAGCACCATTACACAACTGGTAATGTACAGAGCATGTTGATTGTGCCACAAGAACCGTAGCAAAGACCCAATGTTGATTGTGTCACAAGAACTTATGGCTGTGGTCATGTTTTGTTTTTTTTAAACTTAAACTGGTCCATTGTTCTACAAGCAATTCTAAACATTCTTTCTGTACATGAGTAAATCAAAAGACAAAATCCTTTTAATAAAGGTAAAAAATCACTTAGAAATGGAAATGTAGCTGTTGTCTTTTCTGTTTTCATCATACTAAGTATGAATTAAGTTCCACTGGTCTCAGTGTGGCTTACATGTGAATAAACATATTCCGGATCAGACTATAAAGCTCATTAATAAGATTAAGGAAGGCTGTGAATACCTTAGAATCCAGATTTTGGTGGGAGTTTGAGGTTTGGTGAGACCTATCACTTCAACCAAACCTCACAACTGACCAAGATTTGATCAGGCAGATAGCAACTGGAGTTTAAATATACCTGGAGATCCGTATGTTCTCTAGTCCTCCCCTACAGAAATAAAGAAAGAAAGAAAGAAAGAAAGAAAAAGAATTCTTACTCATAAGCAAGTAATAGACTTTAGCAACAGTTTTAAAAACCTATTATCCTTGTTTAGGCAAGACTATCATCATCTGAAGAAAGACTTATTTTTTTCTTTCCCATCACACCATGTTGCCACTATGCTCTTAAAAATAACACTTGCAGCCAGGCCCACTCATCCTTACAGCAGGTATGCTAACATCAGTGTGCCTTATTAATTTTAATAGGTTTACTCTAACAGTGAGTAAGTATGGATCTAACAGGAGTCAGCATGGTGAAGTGGTTTGAGTGTTGTATTAGGACACCGGGAAACCAAGGTTCAAATCTCTGCTTGGCTGTGGAAGCCCACTGGATGATCTTGGGCATGTTACACTCTCAGCATCAGAGGAAGGCAAAGGCCAAGGCAAATGCCCTCTGAACAAATTCTGCCAAGAAAACCCTGTAACAGGTTCGACTTTGGACTGCCCTAAGTAAAAAAAAGACTTGAAGGCACACAACAATATGAAGTCAACTTGTGAGGTACAGTATTCAATGAGACATAATTTTCATGGGAAGAGACATCCATACTGGCATTTGAGAGGAAATTTTGTCTCAATCTAGGAGTCAAGCATTTCCCATTTAATTTCTCATTTTGTGGATGGTGCTGATGTTCTATATCTGTCAACAGTTTCTCTGCCAAGGGGTTCTGGGAAGAAAGATTTCCTCTAGTTTTATATTCATCTCTGGATAATGGTTTTCTAGAATCTGGGGGATTTAAGGGTAAATATGCTTTATAGATTTTCCTAGGATTTTCTAGTACTTTCTCGTTTTGGCTCTTTCGCTTAAGTCCCTTCCTTGAGTTATTTTCATCACATAATGTGACAGATATTTTTGGGGGTGTACTAGCTTTATCAATCCCAGGTGTTTAGAGTTTTTATGACTGTATTGTATTATTGTATTGTATTTTATTGCTGTGCTGGCTGTGTGCCGTAATAAATGAATGAATATGAAGTCAATCCACCCTTTTCAACATCCTTTCCCTTTGCATACTAAACAAAGAACCAGTGGCCTATCAATCTACTTGCTATATTGTTACTGATCAGGCAATATGTGATTGTATGCTACTTGACATGTCTGTCCAAACACTTGGCCATTGCATTCAGTGGGTTAACTGATGGCATTTAATATACTTAATCAGATGAAAGCATTTCAAGGTTGGGTAATACTTCTCCTCACATTACCTCTTGGTCAATTAGCAACCTTTAAGAGAAAAACAGTGTGTGAGTATCCTTTTTTTAAATCCTGTCAGTTTTTCTTAGCCATTTACCAGTCAAACAGGCCTGTGACTGAAGCTGCTGCCATCTTCTCCTCTCCAGCCAGGGTGGCTGAAAGACCAGTTCTTTATTCCTCAAGGAAACTTTCCTGTTGGCAATGAAACAGCATTTATGTCAGAACAGCTCAAAAGGCAAAAATGAAGGGACTGCTCAAGTACATGATGCTGTCTGGTAAAGAGAGGGGAAGAGAGAGAAAGGGAGAGAGGGGGGTAGCTCATTTGACAGGACTGTTCACACCTTTTCTGTACATCTGGGAGACATTAGCTTGATTTCCCAGGATTGGTGTGTTTTTCAGCAATGTGAAGTGAAAAACAAAACAAAAATGAATGAAATAAAGAACAAGGAACAGTAAAAACAAAAGACCGACTCTTCACAAAATTGGTCCTCTGTCAGACCTTTCACATCAAAAAATCTTAAGTCATCTAAAGCCATCAACATAGGATGAATACTATCTATAAAATAAAAACTGGGTGTTTTCATGGGGTTAAGAGGTCAGCCAAAGCTAGAACTCACAAGAAATATGGGATGTTTTAGAAGCAATGCCATACCCTTTTCAAAGTGCTGCTGACAATGTTATTCAAAACTAGACAAATTTGCACTAAGCTACTAAGCAGACTACATCAGCAGCAAATGATATTTGTTTTACTTCTTTGAAAATGGGTCACATTCCACCCTTCTGAAAAGCCAATAAAGCGAGGTTTGTTCCAACATTTGTCTGATGCTAATGCTTGCACACTGTCTCCCCCCCCCTTTTTGTAGGGTTCCTAGGTCTCAGCGACTGGCTCTTTTTATTCTATCCTCAGGACAAGGTGAATGTGAGATCACTGCCCTGAAAGGTGTGTGTGTGTTTATATACATTTATATTTCTCATTTGTTAGATTTGGTATTTTTAATTTTAATAGCATACTTTCTGAAATTGTGGTAATACTCTATTTTATGTATTAGGCTTAATGTCTGGTCAGAGGCTCATCTTTGTAGCCTCACAAAATCCTGCCCGTGTGACATCATAAAGGGTCATCCAAAAGTCTCAGGTTTTGGCGTGAAATCTCAGGGCCTTGGATCATCCTGAGATGGCAACTCTATCTTCTCCTCTCTGGCTGTTTATTTGTTGATTCTCTACTCATTATATAACATCTGTTTCTGCTATCCTTACCTCTGTCAAGATAGGCCTGTCAAGATAAGGCAGGTAATTCCTCCTTCTTTCCTTATTTTCTGAGATTAACATCCCAACATCCTCTCTGTAATGATTACAAGGGATTCTGGATGCACTGCTTGTGACTTTATTGAGACATCAAGACACCCTGAGAAGAAAAGGGTTGACAATTAAATCAATTGAACGCTGTAGTGTCATTGGGAACATCATTCATTCATTCCATCAATCAATAAATCAAATGTTTATATCATAATAATAATAATAATAATAATAATAATAATAATAATAAAGTTTATTTATATTTCCCACCTCTCCCAAGGATCGAGGCGGGATTACATCAATAAAATAATACAATAATACAAATACAACTGATAAAACACTAATACTGAATTTACCACATTCCTATTAGTTCTCTAAAAAACAATTCATCAGTAGCCAATAATCATAGTTGAGAGTGAAACATCATCATAAGCTTTTATATATCTTGTTCTGTATTTGAGGATTTCAGATCGACATACAATAATAAAATTAATTTAGAACAAGAAATAATACAAAAATAATTTTAAAAGACTAATTGTACTTCAGTGGAATGGACTAGAGCTTCCTAGCAGAGTTCTAAATCTTTCTAAATTACATATCCCAGGATGCCATAGGATGGAGTCAATTAAAGTGGAATCATAGTGTTATAACAGCATACCGTGAAAGGGCCTCAAAAGACATATCATCAGAATGTTTCAAAATCAGGTATGAAGAGAGGAATCTATGCAACATAATTCAGACATGCCTATTTCTGAATCTCTCAGGTGTTTGCCAGAAGTTAGTTTGCCAGCAGTTATCTACATTACATATAAATCCTGAATTCTGTCCCCACCCTGAGCTGGCTGCATGTTTGTTTACATTAGGCAGGCCCCAAACCCCAAATCAGGCTGTTTTCATAATGCTTAGGCCTGATCCAGTGTTTCTAGCCCTTTTCCTGCATTACAAAGACTTACCATTTGCTCTGGATTTTCCAAAAAACCCAGAGCAAAATAGTGATGACACATGGTCCCTGTGAAATGTCCAACTGGCCCTGCCACTGTGGATCCTAATCACTCTGAGGTCAGAATTCAGCTGTGTGTCTCAGAGTGGCTTGCGCTTAAGGTGGCAATGCCAGTATGATAAGACAGCCACCTGTTGTTCATTGAAAACCCACAGCAGGAAAAGGGGGGATTCCAGGGGAAGTCAGGGCCAGAATATTCCAGGGACAACCCAGAGTATTCTGGCAAATGTAGATGAGCCCATAAATGGAGATTATATAAAGCAGTCTCCTTCAGTCTTCCAGATGTGCTAGACCACAACTCTCAAAATCCCTCATCCAGTTAATAAACAGCAGGGATGAGGAAGCTTTGGCCCTCAAGATGTTTGAGACATCAGTTCCCAGAAGTTCCAGTCAGCATGCCCAATGGTAAAGAACTATAGCCCAAAACATCTGGAGGGCCTACCATTCCTTATTCACAATACAGAAAGGGAGAGAGGAGCATTTCCATGTCAGTGGCAAAAGTGAACATTGCTCTGGAAGTAGGCTGAAAAGAAATGACAAGGAAAGGCCCTTTCTCTGAATCAATACAGCCAGTAATCCAGATCTGTATATTTCATAATGGCTAAGAGCTCTGAGTGTGATGACCCAGACCTGAACCTAGTTCCCTGCAATCTATATGGATCATTTACTCCACACACTAATTGGTTCATGGACTTGTACATAGAGGCGTGACTCATCTCATAATGCTCAATCACAGCAGGGGAAGAGATCACAGGCATAAGAGGAAAGAGAAAGCTGTCTCAGGAGGCAAAACCACTGGAATAGCCAGCTAAGAAAAACCATAGCCATTTCTTTCCCACAGAAGAGTAGAGAAACATCGCACTCGCATATGGTTTAAGGATTTCAGTACAAATGGCTTGATGTGGCTTTTATTGGTGTGCACTGATGATCTCAGGAAACAAAAGCAACAGATAAGTGTTCAGTAGACAGAAGTTAGTACTGAAATATATAGCCTTTCAACATCAGAATAAGAGAAATCATCAAGAACATACAGTCCTTACAAAATAATCTTAATTGTTACTTGACTTTCTTAGAAGCTGAACAATCAAATGCAAAATAAACTGTTTCTTTTTCATTTGATAGTTCAACTTCTAAGAAAAGATGGGTTTTATCATAGCTGGATATGGTTAATTACTTAATTACTAAAACAAGAACAACTATGTAATTTTGAAACAAGGATGGTGGAATTTTGGCCATCCAGATGTTCTTGACTTCAGTTTGCAGACGCCCCAGCCATCCTGGCTAATGGTGAGAGAACATGGGAGATTTTGTCCAAAACACTGGGAGCCCCAAATGTCTCCCATTGCCTTAAAAGAAGGAGGAAGAACTGAAAACTTGATCCTACAAGTCTCTTGGATACTGATCTTAGTTGGACACATGGTTAAACTACAACTCAGTTTAGATGCATAAGCCTGCTATTCCTAACTGTCCTCTGCTCAGAAGGGGAGCACACAGCCATAGGAAACAATGGAAATAATTGGTTCCATTTTCAAAACCACAGGGGCCAAGTTTATATATAATGACTCTCCCAGACTGGTTTAAGGAAGAGTTCTCACAATGAAGGCTGAATCTACACATCATAATTAATGCAGTTTGACACCACTTTAACTGCTGTGATTCAATGCTATGGAATTCTGGGATATGCAATTTGGTGAAATATTTAGCCTTCTCTGTCAGAGAGTTCTGGCACCACAACAAACTACAAACTCCAGAATTCTATGAGAGATAAAGTAGTGTAAAATTGCATCAATCCTGCAGTGTGTCAACAGCTTTAGGGCCTGAACAGATAGGCCAAACTAAAGCTGCTTCGGGTCTCTTTGGAGGTATGCTATTTAAATGACACATGCATCTTAAGAGGCCAGAAGCTGTGCCAAATTTGCACCCCAGTCCTTAGGACTGGAGCATTACTTTGGCATAGCTTCTGGCCTCTTAGGATGGATGCATCATTTAAACAGCATACCTCCAAAGTGACCCAAAGTAGATTTATTTTGACCTGTCTGTTCGGGCCCTATGTTCGGGCCTTGGATTTGGTCAGTGGGTGTCTCCTCTGCTTCCACTTCTTTGATTCTTTTGTGGGGAGGGCTATTTGTGGCAATTTCTTGGATGTGCCTTAGGGCTCTTCCAAAGATTTTCTCAACCAAAGGTGTCGTTTGTTGCTGTAATCCTATGGTTTCAAGAGCAGATTTTCTCCTTCTTAGAATATTTTGTCTTTGAATTATGTGGCATTTTACCATTTTACTGATGCACAGTAGAATTATAGCTCTAAGATATATATTTTAAAAAGAAAGAAAGAAAGAAAGAAAGAAAGAGGAGAAGGAGACATTTTTGTTCCAATATGTGTAGGAATTAAAAGTAAACCCACTTGAGGGTGGGAATAAAATGCTGAAGCTTGTGTCAGAAAATGCCAGAAAATTATCTGGTACAACAGAAAGATCTCAGTATTTTTTTAAAAAATGAAAATTTTAAACAGAACTGTTACAACAAATACAGTATCACAACCTCACAGTACTGTATGTCTGTCCTCTCCAGAGGAGCCCATAATTAAGCCAGGGAAGTAGAGACATCTGTATCAGGGACTACAAACTGTATGCTATAGCAAGTTTCCTAATCACTCTCACTTGCACTGGGAATTATCTTTTTAAAACCAAAGTTTATTTCCTGGCTTGCTCATCATGTCATCTTAACCTGGAGGCAGCCACTGCTCTGTCTTCTAAGGGTGGGAGGAACCCCATAAACAAACCATGGATTTTTGGGGGAGGTTTTTTGGAGAGAAACCAGCCCCAGCTTGTGCTGGGTTCAGAGGACATGATGATGGGCATGGAGCAATTAGGCAGTGTGCACCAGCCCATTGCTCAGACTAAATAAGCCAGGGTCCCCATGGTTACCTGGCTTATCATTATGATTTAACATGGCAGTTGTTTCATCCAGTTCATGAACCATGGGGTGGTTTCAAGTACAGTTTATACAAAGAAGCCAAGATCAGAAATTATAGTTTGATCTTGGCTGCAACTTTCAAAAACACAGTTTCAACAAGTAACAGACTGAAGCATCCAATTAAGATTTATCTCTATATCTAACATGACCTCTCTCTCTCTCTCCCTCTCTCTCTCTCTCTGTGTGTGTGTGTGTGTGTGTGTGTGTGTGTGTATGTGTGTGTATATATATATATATATATATATATATATATATATCTTTGATGAGGTTTCCAAATGTATTTCTGAAACTATTACAATGAGAGTAGATAGGATCACAGACTTTCTATGGAACCTTCCAGTCTCAAAGAGTTACAGTATATGACTGATTCAGTTTGATCTTGGCTCATACTTTTTAAAATTTAACACTCAGAGTTCTTAGGGATGTTAAATATTATTGAACAAAGGTAGCAGTACCCATCAGTCCAACTCCTCAAGACTGCCTTCTGGAATTATTCTTCCTTGCCCAATACTTCATTACTTTGAAGGGCAATCTTCAAAATGAAGAGAGAAAATTTCTCTGTGAAAATTTGTATATGTTGTTAAAGGAAAGATAAGGCCATTCCTCTAAGGAACACAAAAGAATACATTTCAGACCTGAATAAGTCATTTGTGGACTCTGTAGTGTGGGGAGGGAATGGTACAGAACAATGTTTGACTTTTTGCTAGGAGAACCCTTTTAACTAAAGGAGATTTCGTATCTTAATTCCAGTAAGCACCACTTGTACAGAAAGAGAAGAAAAATCTAGATAGTAGTATTGCTGCTTTGGGTTGGTGACTTCTGGTGGTGAAGACTGGACAAGATAATTAGTGTAAAGGAATAATCCAAATAAATTCTTTACAGTTCATTATAGCACTCAACCCCACATTTTAAAAACTATAGTATGAGCAAAAGCAATGTAGCTTAATTCAGTGAAATACTAGATTTCCCGGTAAAGGTAATAAAAGCACAGGCAAATGTATTTCCTGGACTTTACAACTCTTTGTCTTGCACAACCAAGTACTAGAGGGAGGAGTGTTCTGTCTTCATGGATATCTCTCCATACCATCTTAACTGAGAAACACACCACCAACAACATCTTGACAAAATGCTGACCTGTAACTCACATTGTCATATTTTCCTTTCTCCTGTATGATTTTTAACCCTTTGTCTGATGAAGAAGCTAGTGAATCTCATCCTGGAGAGAAGTGACCAGTGGGGTCCCAAAGGGTTCTGTCCTGGGCCCAGTGCTATTCAACATCTTTATCAATGACTTGGATGACAGAATTGGGGGCATACTTATCAAATTTGCAGATGACACCAAATTAGGAGAAGGAGCTAATACTCCAGAGGACAGGATCAAAATTCAAAATGACTTGAATAGACCAGAAAGCTGGGCCAAAGCTAACAAAATGAACTTCAACAGGGAGAAATGTAAGGTACTGTACTTAGGGTGGCAAAATGAAATGCAGAGATATAGGATGGGGGACACCTGGCTGAACAAGACTACATGTGAAAGGGATCTAGGAGTCCTAGTAGACCACAAGTTTAACATGAGTCAACAGTGTGATGTGGCAGCTAAAAAGGTCAATGCAATTTTAGGTTGCATCAATAAAAGTATAGTGTCTAGATCAAGGGAAGTAATAGTGCCACTCTATTCTGCTTTGGTCAGACCCCACCTGGAATATTGTGTCCAATTCTGGGCACCACAAATTCAAAAAGGACATTGAGAAACTAGAACGTGTCCAAAGGAGGGCGACTAAAATGGTGAAGGGTCTGGAAACCATGCCCTATGAGGACAGACTCAGGGAGCTGGGGCTGTTTAGCCTGGAGAAGAGAAGGATAAAAGGTGATAGCCCTGTTTAAATATTTGAAGGGATGTCATATTGAGGAAGGAGCAAGTTTGTTTTCTGCTGCTCCAGAGAATAGGACCCGGAGCAATGGATGCAAGCTACAGGAAAAGAGATTCCACCTCAACATTAGGAGGAACTTCCTGACAGTAAGGGCTGTTCGACAGTGGAACACACTCCCTCAGTGTGTGGTGGTGTCTCCTTCTTTGGAGGTCTTTAAGCAGAGGCTGGATGGCCATCTGTCGGGGATGCATTGATTGGGATTTCCTGCATGGCAGGGGGTTGGACTGGATGGCCCTTGTGGTCTCTTCCAACTCTATGATTCCAAGCTTCAAAAACTTGCAAAATGTATTTTATGCATTTTGGTTGTCCCAATAAAAGCATCGTTGTCAATTTTGTACAAGGCAATATAGTATCATTTAGGGTGTCATCCAATTTCATATGGCTTGATCAACACTGGCCTTAAACCCAGAAAGGAATCCTCTTACACACATTCTCAAATGTCTAGTGGCACAGGTATTTCAGTTATGATAATTTAGAACTGGAGCTTTATTTTTAAATTTAATTTCAGATTTACTGAAATATTTTCTCATAGTGTATTGCCATTTTCACTTAATGGGTCATCTCAGCTGCTACTAACAGACACAGCACAAACAGCCTTAAGGTATTGGACATCACTGTCTACAGCTATTAAGACGGATTCTATGATTTTACTATCTTAAATGCTAAGCATACTTGCTAGGGAGTTAAGACTCATCAAGCAGAATGGGTAGAACCTCAGTTTTACTCACATTTAAAGAGGAGCAGAAACCCACAATGTCTTCTGACTACACCCTACTCCCTGCCACTACCTCTAAATCTAGCATAACACCAACATTTGGCAGTATGGCAGTATTTTAGGCAAATACACACGATGTACAAGAACTCTATGTCATGTTCTTATGCTGGACTGCAAAGGCCCCTGGAAGCCTTGGAGAAGTATGGATCACCTTTAAAGCAAGATTCCTGTGCACTTTGTTTACATAAGGAAAAAACATGAATTTTGCTACAGATGCCCAATTTTAGCAATGTGATGGATTTAGTGACAACATCAGGGGTGGGGTGTTTTGGCGAAGTCTAATGTAGCCAAATCCTGGAAGGTATCCCCACCTGGCTTATTCAAAGCATGTCTTAAGTTTGAGATGTGATTCACTAAGATTTATTTCTGAGTCAACATGCTTAGGATTGTTTTATTAATGATATATCATGCTACTGCCTGAAATGAATATGCTACTGTCTAAAATGAATAAACGTGGATGTACTTCCACTATATCATACCCAGCCAAAGCAGTGAGCAAATCTGAAGCTGACCACAAAGCAAACGGCTATATATTTAACTTAACTCACATATTTTCACTTTATACATCAAGTATGCTTCATCTCAGAAAACAGTTGCCATAGGCTACAAGCAAATCAGTCCCTAAAATGTCATTCATAATTAAAATATAGAAAATTCTTGAAGATAACAGTCTTTGTTAGACAATGGATGCAGAATTCTCTTTTACGTCCTATTCTTTCATATCATATAATATTCCAGTTCCAAAAGAGATGTATTTTACTGATAGTTGAATTGCTTTCTGTGTCCACTAAGAATAAGTTCTAAATACTTACTTTTAAATAAAAAATAATTCTGTGGCATTTTAAAGGCCAGGTGATTTGCTGTGCCACACAGAGAATGATCATAAATGAGGGTTTTATTTTGGTGATTTATTGTGGCCAATAAATTTATTATCCCACAATAAGTCTGGACATTAAGCTTCCACAAGATTGCTTTGTTGAGCTGTTGTGGCAAAAGCAGAACATTGCTCCACCTGAAAAGTGTATTAGTTTTCAAAAAAAGAAAGCAAAATGGCAGTTTCTCTTATTTTAATATGTATACTGTACACATTTGCTCACCATATCAAAAAGTTTTTCAAAGGTGAAAATTTCAGCAAAATTCTCATGCAAGGAGCTCAAGATTCTTGTGATTCCTCTTCATGGAATTGCTGAAGAATGTGTGTGAATGTCTTGTCTTTCATTGTACAGCCATCTCTTTGTCAGGTGGGAGCCTCCCCAGTTTGACACACTTCAGTGAAAGACCACAGGAAGAAATCATAAGGCAATTTCTTCAATGTGACTTTTTCAGTTTGTATGGGCAGCCAAGAAAGTTTCAGAGTGATGGAGAGATGAATACATGTATCTGGAAAAGACAATTAGGAAAGGTGAAAGGAAGTAGTAAGAGAGGCAGACTGCATGCTAGATGGATAGACTCAATTAGGGCAGTCACACGTATGAATTTACAGGGCCTAAGCAAAGCAGTGAAGGACAGGGAGTCTTGAAGATGTCTCACCCACAGGGTCACCATGAGTCGGGGACAACTCAAAGGCAGTTAACAGCAACATCTGAATTAACAAAGTAGATACGTTCCCAGGCATTACTCCTTTAGCAGAAAATTTGGTACCGGAGGTAGAAACAACATGGAAAGAATAGGGGTAGGATCCTCAACCACAAAAGAAGAGCACTTCAACACATTACAGTAAACTTGTTATCCAAAATTAACAATTAAATGAAATAGCCTGGTCAGGTCAGCTTTTCAGAAATAAACAAAAAACATTTTGAATCTTTGAGACCACTTGAAATGCATCCAGGGATTCCCCCCCCCCTTTCCTATGATGTTCTTCTTAGTAGCCAAACTTCTAGATCTCTCTCCCGCTTTTTCTGTTTTGCTGTTCAAGCATGCTCAGTAAGGGATTCCAGAGGCAGCTGCTGCCTCCCCTGCCTGTTGCAGGAAGGCATACACAGCTAAGGCAGAATCACCCAGAACAGAATCTCAACCCTATCCAGCTTAAGACTGATTGCATAATTTACTGCAGACACACCGCTGCAACCCAAATACTGAACAAAATACTGAACGTCTATGTTTCCCCTTAATGCCAGTGCTACTTTTTAAAAAAGAGTCCAGCTAAAGAGGACAAAAAGGGAAAAAAGAGGCTGGGTGGGTGGGTGTAAAAATACTTTTGTAAAAAAACCTTATTTAAAAAAGCTTCTTTGACAGGGGCTTTGTTAACAGAGGTATGTCTGTAATAGAAAGAAATCAATATTAACCTCCTTGGCAAACTTTAAATGATCAAAAGTGTCACCATAAGAAATTCTAGAGCAGGAAAAGTTAGTTTAGAAAGTACTGGTATGTCATATTTACAATAAAAAACTTTTAGAAATATATTAATTATATTTACACTGAAAATGACATTTTAACTACATTAATTCATTATGATGTTTAAATTTAAGTTATATTACTTGCCAGAATCAAGGAGAAAAATCCCATCCATTATTTCACTCTTCCCACCCTCCTCTGATCCCTCTTTGGAGACTTGGAGAGAAAATAAAAGCTGAATCATTTGTTGGCAATCTCATTTCTCATCGATCACCCACAGGGAATGGGTGAAATTACACATACACAAGAAAGAAGCAGCTTCCCTGGAAACCCTAACTGTAGCCTCACATCCAGATTTGCTTTTTATATTTGAACTTTTTGAATGCCTGAAAGGAATGTTCACAAACATTCTAACACTCATAGCTTGACAAACCATTACTCTGTCATCTCATCTCCCATGTCTCAACAGATCACCACTGGGACAATGCTTCATCTGGAGAGGACTCAAGGCACAGGAGCTTATCACACTAATCAATTGTTTTGGGTTGTTTCCTTTGAAAAAAATGCTTCTCCTGCATTCAGAAAAGTAGTAGAATGGCATTGTACTCTTTAGCACTATGACAGCATTTGCACTTCAATGATGTTAGCATGCTTTCTTTCCACTTAAATATGACAATACCATTTACACCATCCTGTTTCCTCCACTTCGTGCTCCATGACAGTTTATTTTTTTAAATAGAAGGCATGTATAATGACACTATTATAGAACCACCCCTACTCCCCACTCAGATCAGGAAGATGAATACAACACCATGAGACATGAGCCCTTGCTAAGGCATTTTCTCAAGATTTGTTCAAAGGAGGTTAGCCCTTGCCTTCCTCTAAGGCTGAGAATACAGTCGGCCCTTCTTATACACTGATTTTTTATACACGAATTTAAGCATACACGGTTTGAAAATGTTCTAAAAAAGTATAAATTTACCTTGATGTTCCATTTTTTATTAGGGACACCATTTTGGTATGTCATTATACTTAATGGGACTTGAGCATACACGGATTTTGTTATACACGGGGGATCTTGGAACCAAACCCCAGCATATAACAAGGATCCACTGTATATGACTTGGCCAAGGCTACCCAGTGGGTTTCATGACCAAGCAGGGAATCAAACCCTGGTCTCCAGAGTTGTACAGTCAAACCACTACACCATACTGGTACCTTTAGTATTTCAAAACATACGTTAAAAAAAAATCAACATGTTGGAGAGCAGAGATGAATGTACAGTGGTTCTCTTGGGAATCTCTATGTCCCTCCCTCTACGACACACAGATACACACAGCCAACCATCAGAAGTAGTCTG
This sequence comes from Sceloporus undulatus, assembly GCF_019175285.1. Taxonomy (NCBI): domain Eukaryota; kingdom Metazoa; phylum Chordata; class Lepidosauria; order Squamata; family Phrynosomatidae; genus Sceloporus; species Sceloporus undulatus. Next base: position 50,093,550 of record NC_056527.1, read on the forward strand.
GGGTTTCTGTGCTAGAGATCTATGGGGATTCCCCAAGGAATAAAGAACAAAATCAAATCCACATCATGCTCTCTATGCTCCCAATACTGCACCATAGTGGAACAAGAAATTCACACCCAAAGTGGTTACTAAATTAAAGCAAGACAGAGGGTCGTTAACAGATTATTTCAAGTGGGAAAAGAATCAATTTACAAATAGACCAACAGTAGTACAACACTGGGAGAGCCACAAAGTTGTGCAGTAAGCTGCAGGCATAGATGGGACTAAGAGTGAAATTGTGGTGTAAGTGTCATGTAATATCCTCCTGAGTTCCATCACCTATCTTCCCCTCCCTTGAACTTCCGGGAATGATGAAATGTAGTGAGTGTTTGGCTCCATATGTATTAAAGAGAATGAGTGCTGGAACACCTTTCTTTTTGTCTTAGCAGCAGCAGCAGCAGCAAAAACATGAAGGGAAATGGCTCAGGTTCCATCTTGCTGTGTCCCACATGAAAATGAGCTTCCTGTGCATGGTTTTAAACCACTTCCAGTTTTCTGCATAACATTTTTTTAAAAAAATTAAGGCCTGTTACAGACTGCCAAAATAAAGCTGCTTCGGGTCTCTTTGGAGGTATGCTGTTTGAATGATGCATGCATCCTAAGAATCCGGAAGCTGCACCAAAGCTCCACTCCAGTGCTTAGGAATGGAGTGTGGCTTTGGTGCGACCTCCGGACTCTTAGGACCCATGCATCATTTAAATAGCATAACTCCAAAGAGACCCGAAGCAGCTTTATTTTGGCAGTCTGTAACAGGCCTAAGTGTTATTTTACAATTTTTCTTCTTTATTGGGGAACTATACAGAGTAAAAACCTGATCAACATACAGAAAACTGGATTCAGCCCCCCATTTCACATGTAGATGATTGAAGGACTGTGATAAATGATCACGATTGAGTACAGCAGTGCAGAATGGCTATGCATCTTATCACTGCAGCTGTAGTCACTCAGTATGCATGTTTGTGTGTTATAGTAGTGAAATAAGATTATAACTCAGTTTTAAGGCAAAAGCTGAAAAGGGGAAAATTAATTGATTTTATCTGTCATTATATCCCCAAGGAATGGATCTGGTGATATCAGTACAAATTTGCAGTACTTGGCTTACCCTGTTTTGATTCTTAATTTCGTGTCTGAACAAGGTTTCCCCCCAAGTGATTGCTCGATTAAAGTGCTGCAGCTTATAATTATAATTTATAACTCATTTAACAGACAATATTAGCTAATCCTCAAGATTGTGATGGGAATCTATGATGATTCTGCCCTCACAATGTACAATCTGTCAAGCACTCCTGGTTGGCCCAGCTTGCTCCACTAAAAGGAATTAATGGTATCATTATTTTACACATTTATTTGTTTATACATTTATTATATTTGACAACCAACCAATCATCATAGTTGTTTGGGAGAGTAACAAATAACATCAGGTAGTACATGAGAGCCAGCGTGGCATAGTGCTTTGAGTGTTGGACTATGACTCTGGACACCAGGGTTTGATTCCCATCTTGGCCATGAAACCCATTCATAAATCATAGGTCACTGAATCACAGAGTTGGTAGAGACCTTAAGGGCTATCCAGTCCAATCTCACTCTGCCATGCAGGAATACACAATCAGAGCATCCCCAGGAGATGGCCATCCAGCCTCTGTTTAAAAACTTCCAGAGGCGGATACTCCACCAAACTCCAAGGTAATGTATTCCAGGTAACTGCCATGGCAGTTCAAGTGGAATCACGTTGTTCTAATTGTGTGGTGTGAATGGGTCCCAGGAGTCTCTAAGCGCAATCTGCATTCAGTCTCAAACACATGAATTAATACAGCAAAAGCGCCTCTGACTCTGTACAGAGTGCACCCCTCCCTCATGTGTACTACACATCTGAATCTTGTGTGCCCAAATGTCAACAATTAAAGCAAGCTTAGACACTTATATTCAGGTACAAAATTTCAATTGGAAAGACAGACTGCAGTTTTCATGTTAAGCAGGTAATTGTGTTGGGTCCCCACATGCTGTTGAACTACATCTCCTACCATTCCTAAACACCTTAGGCAAGTCACAAGCTCTTAGCCTCAAGGGAAAGCAATGACAAATCTCCTTTGAACAATTCTTGCCAAGAAAACTAAGGTGATGGATTCACGTTAGGGTCACCGTAGGTTGGAAAAAACTTGAAGGCACACAACAAGTACATAATAAAGTTAAAAAATCTGTAATATAACAGCAGAGGCTAAAACCAAAGTGAAAGCAGCAGGTGTATTAGTACTTGGTAGACATCCTCCATGCTGTGCAGGTGACCCATGTCTCAGTGAAACATGTTCTGGTAACTGGTAGGACGGAAAAGTACAAGGTATTATATGTAGGGCTGTCCTAGAAAACCATTTTGAGGCTTTAATGCAGTACTTTAATAAACCCCAGAATTCCACAGGGTGCAACCATAGCAGTTAAAGTAGAATCATAGTGATATAATTGTGCAGTCTGAAAAGGCTTCTACATTGAGGTGAGCAAGGTGTGGCTTCTGAGCCACATGTCTCTCCAGACAATTTTTGATGTCTCCAAGTCTCACTCAAATAAATTGGAGCCAAAAATTATTTTGACCCCAAATGGTCAATAATGTCCCCAGGCATCTAAGATTTTCTGCATGTCAAGCATGTATTCTGCCACGGATCTGAGGCCAGGGAAGACTGACAGTGCATCTACATTGTAGAAATAAAGAAGCTTGACACCACTTTAAGTGATGTAATTCCATCCAACAGAATCCTGGGATTTGTAGTTTTGCAAGGTCTTTAGGCTTCTCTGCCAGGGTGCTGTTACCTCACAAAACTATTAATCCCAGGATTCTGTAAGATGGAGCCATGGCAGAAAAAGTGATGTCAAACTGCATTATTTTTACAGTGTGGATGTGCCCATAGTGTCCCCCATCATGAGGTGCTCATTATTCCACTCCCAGCTTGTATTTGCTGCTGTCTGCTCTTCTTTTTCAGCTTGCTTTTAATTTTTTTTATTATTATTTTGCCACTGTATCAGGAACAGCACCACAAGCCATCAGAGCATTTCTGGGGACATTATGCTCCTTGGTGCCATAGCATAAATAAATAAATAAATAAATA
>NC_056527.1:50096783-50100674 GCF_019175285.1 Sceloporus undulatus
AGATAGATAGATAGATAGATAGATAGATAGATAGATAGATTAAAATAATGAAAAAAGCCCCCTGAAGATCTGGAGTCATCCATTCTGATGCCAGGTGCCTATTTGAAACATGTCCCAGTTTGTCACTTGGCACATTCAGCATTGCCACAGGTCACTTACTCTGAGGTCAGAACAAGGCACCCAGTCATATGATCATTGCTGGGTGCCTCTTTCAAACTGCAGAGAGAACTGACACATGGTGGTGGCAGAAGCATTCAGTGGCACAGCAGGACACAAATGGGAACAGTTGCACAGCGTCGGAACAGAGGGCCTGAGGTATCAAGGGGAGGTCAGAGCAGCTTCAAGGCCAGGCTATTCTGGGCTGCCCCCAAAATATCCTGGCCAGTGCAGACAGGACCTCAGTTGCTGAGCAGGACCCAGGGCAGGCACTGAAAAAAGTGTCATTTCACCACCATCATGCACTATAGAAGCTGGTAACATCTGAGGTCACTCAGAAGTAACAGGGCTTAGAAGAAGCTTCTTCTTTTTCCCTTTCTTTCTCTTCCCAACCACGAAGAGATGAGGAGGGCAGTCAGAAACTGAGTAAGATTCTTAAAAGAAAGACCATCCTGCTGCTGCCATCACTTACTCTTCCTGGGGGAAAATTTCCACCATTGTGACCATGCTCCTTCCTCCTCAGCTGGCCACGATGGGTTGAAATTAGAGGGAAAGTTGGGAGGAAGCATGATGTGGTGAGTGGTGATCTAGCAGAGAGAGTGAAAGGAAAGTCCAGGGGAATCTGACTAGGCTCTGGGCCAAGTAAAACTAGTTTGTAGGCCTGTGGGTCATGGATTATTTATGTCTGATTAAACTCCATGCTTCGTGCTTTCATCCTGATAACATATTAAAGCAATTCAATGTATATAAAAGTACTTTTAAAACCTTGCTTGTTCAGTGTCTGCAAATCAAAACCTCCTGAACTTCATTCTGGCTATGTTTCAAGGGAGAGAAGGAAAAACATGCTTATCTGAGTCACTCAGAATCATCGAATTTCCCAGAGATCCAGGTTAGAAAACTAAAGTGCTTTTAACAGCTGTGTCCCACGTTCAGAATGGCAGTCTCTACATACCATGCCTGCCCTGTGGAGGGAAGCAGGGACTTCAACTTTTTGGCTCTGTCTTCCATTGTTTGCCTTTTGCTGTCACAAAGCGGCTGCCGCAGCTGTTCCTAAAGATGGCATCTGATGTTGACATCCGACATAGGGGAGATGGGAAAGACTTCCCAACTGTGCTCAGTCAATGGGAGAAAAAATGCAGTGACACAAGCCACCTATGCCCTCTCTCCCAAACAATGGATGTTGTTGTTTTTAAGCGTTGGTGAGCAACGTTACACAGATGTGGGAAAGGTGCTAAAATAAAACATCCCCCCTTTCCTTCTTATTTTGATCTAGGACTAGGTCTCTTGCCAAATGGAAGGAGTTATGTAAGGAAAACATTTTCAACTCTGCAAAGTGAAACAGAGCCTGTTAATGGTTGCTGCTCTATTGACTGTGGCCACATAACTGGAAGTAACACTCTGCTTTGGTTTTGGACAGGGCAGCATGAGGGATGCACTGCATACTTTTCTTTGCTGATCAGGAGCTGGGAAGGACCATAGACATAACGAGAAGAAATGCAAGTTCCTGCCCCAACTAAATAAAAATTCTGCTTTGGTTTTGTCTGTCCAAATAAGAATTCTGTCAGCTCCTATGAAATATTCCTCCAGTCCCCAAATTTCTAGCAATGCCAGAAACTGAACATTTCATCACATACAGGAAATTCATTACATCTAGAACTCTTATATGTTGGGGGTTTACATTCCTTTTGGTAACTTTGTCTCCACTTTTCTATGGATGCCAAAACAGTATTACCAAATGTCTCAATTGTAGTTTCAAGTTACTACAATGCTAGAAATTTAGGGAATGAAAGAAAATTCCATGAGGGTTTTTCCCCCCAGGGTGCACTGACTTCATTTTGCCCAATTTATGGCACAACCCGAAACACAGAATTTATTTAACTTGTATTCAGCATTACTAATTTGGAAAAATAAGGTCACCTCGAGCAGTCCCTCTGATATTGGACATGAACTTAGGTCTTAGGTTGTGGTTAATGTGTATATATACCTCATACCAGTGGCATCACTAGGGTTGGCGTCACCTGGTGCAGGAACTGATGGTGTCACTCCCCATTGACCTCCTCCCATTTCACACCATATATAATCCTTAGTAATGCTTGTGATGTTCTTAAAGAAAATGTAAAAAGAATTTAAAGAATTAAATATTTCAAAAAAAATGATTATTTTAAATTAGAATTTTGAGTTTTGAAATTTTAATTTTTAAAAACTCTGGGATGTGTCCTTTCTCCTCCCACTGAGCTTCACCTCATTCCCACCATCTCTTAAAGCATTTTAAAGGGAAGCAGATGAATGCCACAGCCCATTTCTACAAAAAGGTAGGTGTTTCAGGAGCAATGGTGTCACTTCCCCTTAGGGTGTCACCTGATGCAGGCCATATCACCCACAGTCTCTAGTGACGGACGCCATGGTCTCATATTCATCCTTGGAGTAAACCACAGTCCTAGGAGCCAATAAAAGGGCCCAATGGTCACATTTGAGAAATTATGGAATAGGTTTAGAGTTATGACACCTATTTCATGATTTGTTGGTGTAAGGCAGGTGTGAGCAACTGTGGCCTTCCTGAAGTTATGGATTGCATCCCACATGATGTTCTACATTTGGCTGTGCTTGTAGAGACAGTTTTCTAAAGATCTTTGACTTTATTGAAAGTTGTAGCATCCATTCTGTGACACCAAAGACAAAACTTTGACTGCAGGACTCGGGCAGACTGTTACTACCAAAGTGTTACAAAATGAAACTGAAGGGAATGGTTGCACATAATCCCCACAGCCCCTGTAATTTACTCCCTGCTCACTTGCTTTGCATCACAAACTAGCAGGGAAACTGGTTAGGAAATAGGGGTTAGTGCAGAAAAGGAAATGTGAGCAATATTTATGGGGAAAAACTAGTCTCCTTCTTATTTCAAGATTGGTAAGTGGTACATATAGGTATCTTTCCAAGATTGTTTCATTAGGTATTTATGATTCATGCTCTTTTAGCTATATGGTCTTTGCTACTACTTATATGGCAATGTATGTGACCCATGTTCATTTTATTTTTTACAGTTGTACATGACCACTGAGGAAGACACATATGTCGAAACGCGTTTGGTCAACATTTATTACTTTGTAATGGGCATACTGCATTATCCGTTTTAATTTGTTAGTCATTGTGCACTCTCTAACCTGTTGTATACCCTTTAATCTCATTCTGTGAGGCACAAATGAATTGACATTTCATGTACTGTATATGTTCCCATGGGATTTGCAGTTTTCTGGCCCAGTACTGATTGTTCATTTTATGTTTATGTCTGTAGGGCATGGCCCACAGGCTTGAATTACCTTTTATAGATCGCATGCTTTGTATTTTAACATTTTTTAAAAATTCATTGCATTTGAGTGCAACACACTGTTTAAATAAAATTGCCGAGTGTCCATCTCCCCTAAACTTTTTGCTCATTCACCTGCTTGTGTTTGTTTAGGGATTCACCTCCCAGTTTTTTTCTTTTATATGTCAACAGGCAACATGAAGACAGACAGACAGACAGACAGACCAAGTTTCACACCTTTTTAACTGTCATGGCTCCATCGTATGAAATCCTGGGATTTGCACCTTGTTGTGCCACCAGAGCTCACTGGTAGAGAAGGCTAAATATCTCACAAAACTACAAATCCCAGAATTTCATAGCATTCAGACAGGGCAGTTAAAGCAGTATCAAACTGCATTAATTCTGCAGTGTAAATGCAGCCTACATGTCCA
>NC_056527.1:50100774-50203498 GCF_019175285.1 Sceloporus undulatus
TTTAAAAAAAATAACATTTCCCCCAGAAAACATAAGAATTGGTGTTCCCTATTGTTCTGAACACTCCAATTTGCTGGGCAATGGAACTATGCCTTGCTTGAAATGAGGTGGCTAGAACAGACTAGGGCTTCCTAATATTTCCATTTATTTACAAATATACATGTTGAGCTTAAAATGAGATTCATGGCTTTTATACCACATTGTATGCCCCTATGGTCTGCTACCACACCAGATTGCTAGAGCAGGAGGCAGTGCAGCCTGTAGGATATATATACAAGCGCTAAGGTATTTTCTGTTGCCTTCACATCATCCTCTCAACCACTCAAAATATTTAGACAATATGTTTTTTCCCCTCCAAGGGCTGCAATTAGCTATCCTTTAGGCTTGTTTGAGGATTTGGGGAAGACTTAGGGGCTCTTCAGACCGGCCATTAAGGCCAGCCTGGGGGCAGAGTCGGAGTATCGCGTCCACACGATGCATGCCTCAGCTCTGCCCCCAGGGCGCAGTGACACCGCTTGCCACATTTCACAGTGCGCGCATCACAAGGTTCCTCCAGTGTGGTGTCCAGATGATGCAATGCTGAAAGAGAGACATATAGTTGAACCGCCGTGGCTATGGCGCCCTTTCCAGGTTGCAAAAGGACCCACTTTTTGTGCCTCCTTTTTGCACCCTGGAAAGGCTGGATCAGTGCCGCAGTGTGCTTTTGCTGTGGCTCCGATCTGGCAGAAGAAATTAGAAGAAGACTAGGATTGGGAAGGGCAGCTATGAAAGAAATAAAAGAGCAAAGCATAACTCTGAACACTAAAGTGAGGATTGTCCAAGCCATCATATTCCCCCTCACTATGTATGGATTTGAGAGCTGGACAATGAACAAAGCCGATAGGAAGAAAATCAACTCATTTGAGATGTGGTGCTGGAGAAGAGTGCTAAGGATACTGTGGAATGCCAAGAAGACAAACAAATGGGTTTAGAACAGATCAAGTTCAAACTCTCCCTCAAAGTCAAGATAACCAAACTGAGACTGTCGTACTTTGGCCACATCATGAGAAGGCATGGATTGTTAAAACAGACAATAATGGTAGGAAGGGTAGAGGGCAGGGGAAAGAGAGGGAGACCACATACCAGATGGTTAGATTCAATCAGAGAGGCCTGCGGGGCCTGAGCAGAGCAGTTGAGGATAGGGGATCTTGGAGATATCTCATCCACAGGGTCGCCATGAGCTCAAGTTTACAACTTGAGAGCAGTAAACAATAAAGTTTTCCTGAATTAAAGGAAATATGCTTAGCCACTCCGTCAAAGGCATCCAGATTCCTCTAGTAGTCCTGCTGGTCCTGAGCAAACTCTAACATGACAATCAAAAATCACAGTGTTGAAACAATCCTGTAAAGAGCCACCTAGCCCAATCATATTTTGATATTGACAATGTATTTCAAATAGTAATTTGACACTTGGGGAAAGTTGGAGGCAGTAGGAAAAAAGGAAGAGCACAATACAGATGGATCAAGGAAGTCTGAGACTGCGTGACCAAAGCAGAACAGGTGATGACCAGGGCCCTGGAGGTCTCTCCTTCATAGGGTGCCATAAGTTAAAGTCAACTTGATAGCAAATATTAATAGAAATGGGATGGGCAACCCTTCTCTAGCAGACCACATATGGCCTCAAGCTAGTTTTATAGGCCCCAGAGTCCCCTGACCAAGTTTTTCTTTCTTCAAACACAAACTATACTCTTTGAAGCTTCAAGAAAACTTAATACACACATGCACACAAACATGACAGACCTGGAGTTCTGGCACTTCAGGTTTGGGCAGAAAGAGATGGTGTAGCTTGGGGTGTGCTCGGAGGGTTAATCCAGCCTTTCTATTAAGATTCCCCCAAATCAGATCGGAAGCTGAAGCATCTTATTCTTTGGATTATCTCTAATAGTTTTAACAGTTAGCTAGAACTAGAATATAATGCATAATACATCATTTTAAATATCATTATAGGCTGTTTAATATCACTGTTTGTGGTCTTTGGAATGAGATTTTTAATACTTATTTAAAGTATTGAAAAATGGGTTTGAGGTGGACAGGGATGGGGCTAATCCAGTACTTCTCAAATAGTGGGGCGGGCCCCCCATGGGGGGCGCAAGGCTCCGTAAAGGGGGGCGCGAGGCTCTGTTATGCAGAGGTGTACTTATAACAATTTTATAGACAAATGATACTATTTACAGTCGCGCGGGGGGCGCAAAATGTTTTCTTCTTCCTAGGGGGGCATGACAGAAAATAATTGAGAAGCACTGGGCTAATCAGATGCAGCACAACCCTATGCCTATTCTAGAGGTAAATCCAACTAAATTCAGTGGGTCTTATGCTGGAACAAACATGCAATTGGATTACAGTCTTAAATAAGTCAACAAATGCTGAGACAATGCACATGGAATACTGTGAACTTTTTCCAGTTCTATGTCAATGCTAAAGATTATTATCCTCCTTGGAAATCAATGAATTACATATAATTTAAAAAGCTAGTGATTTTTCTTTCCCAGTAAGTCTGTGGGAATGAGACAAACCAAGATTTTCCCCAACCAGAATTATCATTTGGAGTGCCTGGTGACTCACCTGAGAAAGCAGTTTCTAGAATACCATTAAATGGCAACATATGTCAAGTACTTAGACTGATTTAATTTTAATCACCATGGAGGGGGCCTCTTGGATTTTCTTCTCAAAATGCTGTGACCTGTCGCTGTCTCAAGGGGTTCTGAACAACTTGTCTCTTCTCTGAAAAAGAACTAGGTGTTACAGTTCAGGTACCATTTGTCCATGTATTTTTTATACATGGGCATATGGCAGCTACAAATGCATATTACAAAAATAATGTAAAACAATTCCTATACGGCTGCAATGAAAACAGAATTATTGGTAGTAAAATTTCCATATTAAGGTTTGGCAGGTCTTTAAAGGATTAGCTTTTCAGGTACATATACTCTACAAGTTATTCTACAGCTGACATTCCATCCTATGTCTTGTTCTAATAAGTAATACGCCTACCATTTGTAAGCATGCCAACTACCGTGATTCCTCCATATTCACTGAAGGTGGGGGTGAAGGATCCTCATGAATGTGGGAAAACCACAAATAAAAAAACACTTTTTTTTTATTTAAGAGAACACTTCTCTAGAAATCCCCAGGTCCTTCAGTGCAACACATAGTGCTCAAACACTATGGTCAACATCTGCCAGAGGTTGATCACAGAATCATGCTAGAGGACCTACAAATGCCCAGAGAAGTGTTTTCTCTAGGAACTTCTAGGTTCTCCAGCACAAATATTTGGTCAACATCTGGTAGAGTTGCACTGGAGGACCCACAGATTCCTAGAGAGAACATATTAATCAAAATCGCACATAACCAAAGCTGCAAAAATCAAAACCACAAATGTGAAGGCCAACTGTAGTGTCATATTAAAGGCTCACTAACTTTAATTCATTCTCCTTTATTCAGATACATCTCTTTCAGCGATGTAATGTTAACCTGAGGGTTTTACTTAGGTCCTATTTTGGGTGCAGCCTTTTTTGAAAGCTCATGCCGAATGAGTCTTGAAGAGAAATGACAACTCAGAAAGAACCACAACCCAGAAACATCACCCAAGGAGACTGTCTGCTGTGCTTTCTGCAACCAAACTTGTTTATCTCGGATTGGCCTTTTTAGTCATCAACACGCTTGTAGAAAGCACAGGATGAGTCCTTCCTGAATCTTCGTTCATGAAGTAAAGCCAGAGAGAGAGAGAGAGAGAGAGAGAGAGAGAGAGAGAGAGAGAGATTTTGGGTGCCTGGGCTACTGGAAACAAAGCTTATGGAATGGATCTGTAAAATGGAGGAAATCTTGGGTTTGGTTCATAAACAGCTGAGAGTTTCCTGCTGGAAAAGAGATTCATCTCATGATTCTGGAATGAGCAAAAAGACACATTGGCTGCCTTCCCACTATGATATACTTCAAATTGCAGATTGAGTTAAATGCCTGTCGTCTCCACTTGTCACTGGTTTTGATCCAATTCTGATCCAATAGAGTTCTGTGAAAGCAGAGTAAATACAGAAAACCTGCTTTTATTTGACAGTACTTTTCAAGAGGTTCTTTTGAGAAGAATTGAATCATAAGTGTGCTCAAAAAATTGGGAACGACCTTTGGATCAGAATCTCATCTCACTGGAGGGGAGGCACTATGGCAGAGGGGTTGGCAGAGGCTGTCACCCATCCAGTCTTCGGCTGCTTGAAATACGCCATTTATTTTTTTTAGTGCTGCCTTTTTTCTACCTGCGCATGTGGTGGCTTTTTAATTTTCCGTCTTTACACTGATTGATTCCTTCTGAATCTGGCCATGATCGTTTCTCCACTGTAAGAGGTCAAATATATTTTTTGCTTTTTTTTTTTTGGAGGAGGATCTGTTGTGTGTGTGTGTGGTTTTTTAAAATAACTTTTTGAATAGGAAATGTGATTTCTTATCGTCCCGTAGAAGCACCAAAGTAAGCATGAAAATTCCTATAATGAGCAAGGGCTTTCCTAACGTGGCCATGAGGCTACAAGGCTAAAAGTTGAACTAAAGTGAAATGAAGAAAGTTGATGGGGGAGGAGCACCACAAAGTACCCTCGTGTAACCAAAATTACGGTTGGCTGTGTTGCTGTGTCATGTCACCAATGACGTGGTGATGCAATCAGCTTGATTGGCATTTTTTTTTAAAAAAGGAGGGGACGTTGTGGCACAAATACAAATGGGGGCAACAGTGGGGTCCAAAAAAACCCCGAATCCAAAAGATCCTGTTTCATAGTGGAAATGACACCACAGTATGGAACGAAACCTCATTGCAAACCGGTTTAAATGGTAAGAGGGAATAAGCCCATTGTATAAGTGGTTGCTGCGGTGACAAGAACTCAGGGAAACTCTTAAGACAATGGAAAAGTATAGAGAAACTACCAAGTTGGATACTACTCTCATAAAACTAGAATAATGTTATTGACAAAACAATGCTTTTCTGACTAGTAAAAAAAATAGTGTAATGTACATTTCCCCTGATTCCCCATGTCTCAATAAAGAACTAAATTATAGTGATGCAGGCAAAGGGACCAATCTGAGGAAGGAAAATTTGGGGGCAACAGTGGACAAAATCAGCTACATCTCCATAAAGGAGATCCCTTCTTGTTTTCCTCTTTTATTTTTTGCAGGTTTTGTTTATTCTGGGATGCTGAGGCCAAACTGCGAAGCAGAGAGCTAGTAGAAGATTAGAAGTAGAAGATTAGAGGCAGATATAGTGTTTTTATAAGGGGCTGTTGTTGTTGCTATTATTATTTGCCTTCAAGTAGTTTCTAAGACAAAACAGTGGATTTTATTTTGAAAGGTTGGAGAACCTTGTGCTCTCCAGATATTTTCGACTAAAATTTCTATAAATCTGACCACTGGCTGTACTGTGGAACCCTAAACTATGGTTAATTTGAACTACAGTTTGTATTGAAATACTGTACAATAAAGATAGTTTCATCAGCTATGCTCTGAAGCTAGCTCCATTCAATTAAACATGTTTATGACTAGCTAAAATAAAAGGAATGACAACAAAAAAAACTTACTACAAGACCAGGAGGAAATAAAAAGACATTGGACACAATACACAGAAGAGATGAAGAACCATATGAAGACAATGAGGTGGCTGAAGTACAGTACTGCATTTACAACTAAGGTGCTGTGCAGACTGCCCCTGAAGGGGTGGCCTGCATCAGCCTCCATGTTCTCCAGATTGGGGCCATGGCACCACACACTATGCCTCTGATCTGGCCTTTCCAGAGAGCAAAAGGCAGCCGCAAAAAGCAGCTCCGTTTTGCACCCTGAAAAGGGTGCGATAGCCATGGTGCTGTGGTTTTAAGGTGCTCTTTTGTGGCTGTGTCGTGTGGACACAGCGCCAGAGGAGTGCCGTGACACCAGGTGCCATGTGGAGCGGTGCGCAGTGTCACGTTGACCTGGGAGCAAAGTCGGGGCATGCATCATGTGGATACCATGCCCCAACTCCGTCCCCAAGCCAGACTTTAAGGCTGGTGTGCACAGTCCCTAACTGAAGCATACAATTCACAAAAAACTTTAGTTTTTTAAATGTCAAAATTGCTTACAAAATGGATCATCTGCATTCCAGCACAGCATATTTCTCTCAGAGCACATCTAGTACACAGTTTGATGCTATCTGAGAATGTATATCCAAACACTGTATTATTGAAAGCACATTATCTATAAGAAAAATAGGGAAGTACATCCCTGCCTCCATTACACATGCAGTCATGCACAAATATCAACACTTTTGTAGACCTAAGAACAGTGCTTGACAAACTGGACTATTTGTCCAGACTAAAGTAAGTCTCATCTGTGCTTTAGTGCCATTTTCTGTCACACCAGCATGACAGCACTAAGTGTTTAGTTGGAATAAGTGGTTCCATGTCCTTTGATAATACAACATGGTTCCAGCATTCTGTTCACTACAATTTCAGCTCCATCAGGATGGCACAAGGCACCTTAGTATTCCCAGAGATTTCTCAAACTGTGGCATTTGTGCTCTATTATGCACTCAAGTTGTCTGGTCCATTTGGACTGGGTTCATGGGGGAATACAATTAGCCAGGCACTTTCTTTACACTGCTTACTCCGCCACTCTGTCTTGAGCCTCAGCTATTTTGATCTCCCCTCTTTCTTTGATTTTAGAATTTGCTGCAAAAGACGACCTCTATAACTTTTTACTTCAAATTATAAGAGAGCAGCCAGATTTGTTTGTGTTGCTAGTAAATGCTGTGTTCTGCGCTCAGAAAAAGTATATAAGAATATCTGCTTATAGACCTTACCTAAACAGTCATAAATGGCATGCCTATTATATTTGTAAATTAGATTCCAATATGAAATCCGACGAGAAAAAAGAAACTAGTGAGATGAATTCTGAACTACTAGAAATGAGAAGAATCTGCCATTGAAACGATGCAGGTAATACACCTATTCCTAAGAGTTAAGGTTCTATTGGGAAGATACAATGAGCCTGTTCAGATGTCACCGTAAACCAGGACTCCTCAGGACCCCCAGCTTGCTATGAACTAGTTAGTATTCTGGCTTTTACTTTCTGATTACTTTCTTGTGATGTCTCAGCATGGCAGAAGGCATTGATCTAGATTGCCTTTTCCTTCAACAAGCCAAGGAGGAAGGTTCTCTGGCTTACTGGAAGAAAAACATGCATGAGTAACAACTGCTGCTTAATTCAGATACCATGAGAAACAAATTACAAACTGAAGAAGGAACAACTGTAAAGTGGCATTTTTTCTGTTTTTTTTTTTTGTCAGATCACAATGTGTTTGTTGTTGTTCACTGCCTTCAAACTGATCTCAACTTATTGCAACCCTATAAATGAGAGAACCTCCAAGTCCCTCTGTCTTCAACCAGCCTGTTCAGATCTCATAGGTTCACAACTGTGGCTTCTTTGATAGAGTCTATCCATCTGTAATGTGGTGTCTTTTCCTGCTGCCTTCTACTTTACCAAGCATTATTGGTTTTTTTCTAGTGAGTCATGTTTTTTATGGTATGGCCATGATGTGTGGTCCCAGCCAATGTCAGTCAGTTTTACCGCTAAAAAATAAGTTTTGCCAATTACCAGCTTTTGCTCATTATTCAGTTTTACCAATATAAACTGAGATTTCAAAATCTGATGATCCCTAGCAGGCTCCAGCATGTGGAGAGCTCTTTCCCCCACAAGCATTTTCCTATTAATGTCAAAGAATGAATGTATTTATTTATTTATTATATTTATTTATATCCTGCCCTTCTCCCAGGACTGGGACTCAGGGCAGCTTACAACATTATAAACAATACAATTAAAAAGATTTTAAAAATACATTAAAATATTAAACTACTACAATAAAATTAAAAAAGAAGATAAAAATGTCTAAAATACATTAAAACAATACAGCATCCCAGGGCATTCTTTAAAAGTTTTCAGTTTTGAATGCCTGTTTGAAAAGGAAGGTTTTTGCCTGTCAGTGGAAAGCCATCAAGGAAGGGGCCATTCTGGTCTCCCTGGGAAGGGAGTTCCAGAGTCTAGGGGCAGCTACAGAAAAGGCCCTCCCTCATGTCCCCACCAACTGTGCTTGTGATGGTGGTGGGATGGAGAGAAGGGCCTGCTCTGAGGATCTCACAGCCCCGGCCGGCTCATAGAGGGAGATATGGTCTGCCAAATATCCTGGACCTGAGCCATATAGAGCTTTAAAGGTCATCAGAAGAATGAAGAACTTTACTCCAAAGTGAACAGTAAAAGGTGAACACACAAGCTCTGAGCCTAGGCAATAAAACATACAGAGAGGTGTCTGTATGCATGTGCTGATGCTTAAAACAGAGCATGGTGCTGGATACTTGTTTTGTTTTTTGTGTTCGTTTTGTAAACATCATATTTTCAACCTTACTTAGTCCAATAGATTAGAGATGCAGATGTAACTCATCTATATGAAAACCTGGAGTTTTCTTTGAAACCATCCTTTTTATGGCAGGATCTAGTGCAGTAGACTAGAGATGTTGACATAACTCATCTAGGATGGTCACATAAAAACATTAATCATATCTGACATAATATTCTTTGATATGCATTACATTAAAAGTAAAGATTTTACTCTGATCAGATCTTGGAATTTTGTGCTGTTTAACTGTGCACAAGGATGCATCTACACAAATTCCAATGGGGTTTAAATGTGCATAATTGTGCACAGGCCTAAAAATCTAGATATTTCCTAATTAATATCTGACTACAAAGTTATATTTAAATATTGCACAATTGTTTCCAATAAAAGCAGGGGGGACACCTCTGTTGAAATAGGATATATGAATGTAGTATTAGCATATATATTTCCCTGGCACTGTAATAAATGCCAGCTTTACACTCCATTTTTCACCAATAGCAAATGACAGAAAACTGAGCACAGATAGAATATTATGATAAAACACAAAGAAATCAATAAAGGCAGTGACCTGCTTTTCACTTGAGAAGCATGAAGAAATGTTCCCAGTGGAACAGAGAAAAACTGCCTGACACTGAGTCAGATGAATAGTCCATCTACCCAGTATTTTTGACACTCACTGGTAGCAGCTCTCCAGCATTTCAGATGAAGGCTTTCTAGCCGTACCTGGAAATACTGGGGAGACCTTCTGCATGCAAAACATGTCTTCACACATATGCAAAGTATAACATCAGTTTCATAAAGACAAGAATAGACTACAGATAATGCTTACCGAGTTTGTTCAATACTGCTTCTGCTAAAAGATGTCAAAGAAGGGGGAACATTTAAAGGAAGAGCAGAAGAAAGTCTGGGGAGTCTGATATATGAGACCTCTGTCCCCTCATATATACTGTCCTAAACAAAAGGTATACGCAGCTATGAGTTGTTCAAGCAGCTGGCCCTCTACTAACATAAATTGCTGCATACTCCCCCCCCCCCCCCTTTGTAACAGAGTTAGAAAATGTTACCCCTTGGATTATTGATCTCAAAATTCCCCAAGTCCTGGGGTTTACTGAGGGTTGGTTGTGCACTAACTATCCCCACATGATTGCAATCATTAATACTAAAGGTTACTTAGTGATGGCCTTCTCACCTACACCACAACCATTATGAGGAAGTCTATCAACTCTACTCTGTGTAGAAATCAAGCAAGAATCAAGGCCTCTACAGTAATAGCCTGCCTGAATGTGCATTTCAAACACTGTTGCTGTCACTGCTGTTGTGTGCCTCCAAGTAATTTTTTACTTACGGACAGCTCAAAATGAAATATAATCTTTTTAAAGCATAAGAGAACGCTGACCATTATCAGCAATGGGATCATAAGGGAAAACTGTAGGAGGCTCCAGTACCTTTAACAGTTGTTACCTGGTTGTGTGACAAGCAGTACCTGCTAAAATTCCCTCTTCCACACAATCATTAAAGGTTCAGGAACACTCTCCAGTATGCAGTCTGGAAACTCTGATAATACTAAAAGAAATGTCAGCAACATAACTAAGATGTATTATCCAGATCTGAGTGACTACCCTGATGCCACAAAAAGGGTATAAACTGAAACTGGATTTGGGATTGTGACCTACAATAGTATATTAGTGTTAAGGGTAAAGACTGGATCCATAAACCATACAACTAAGAAGAAGAGCTGTGCTAGAAAGATACAGCCTTATTCAATAGCTTCAAAATAAGAGAACTGGTGTTATTTTATCAAGCATTGAAATATTATGGGGAAGCATCTGATTTTTCAGGATTCCTGTGAATGTATCAAACCAGATCAAGAGGTAAGAATGAAAGAGTGGACAGGTATAGAGCAAGTTATCAGGCAAATGCAGCAGGGATATAGCAAAAGTGAAGCAACAGAAAGCACGGATCTACATGAAATGATGACATAAGATATTAAATAAGCATGTGCAGACTGCATTAACCTCATTAAAGCAAGTCCTAGCTTTCAAGCAGATCTTGCTTTCCATGAATACATTCCTATTTTTCCACATAGATTTAATCACAGACCTACATACAAAGTAGCTAAGAAAAGAAAAAAAATACATTAAAAGTTTCATGGTGGTGATGATCTTTGTGAAAGTTATTATAGTGGATTGAAATTACTTGACTTAAAATGTATGGGTTAAAAATCTAGATGTAACTCCATAATCTGATGTTACATTTCAGACAATGATGAAAGTCAGGCATCCGCAAGCTTATGTCTCATCATGGGAATTGATTCATCACACTGCAATCAGTCTTTTGGTTCTTATCTGAATACAGATTAAGATGCTGGAAAAGATTTACATGTTTGTGCTGCAGAGAGAACGCACAAGAAAAATAGATTTGATTGGTGATAGGGTTTAGCCTCAGTACCAATTACCCATAAAGGTGACCTGCAAAAGATTATTTATAAACTGGATTAATGCCATTTTCTTTTCTTTTTTCATAATGCAAAAGAAGAAGAAAAATGGTCTCAACCTCTCTTTTCTCTTTGTATCATTGACCAACAAAATAACAGGACTGTCAAGTTTTGGCCTTTATTAATTTTGTCACAGATTCCTCAATGACTTAAATGCTTACTCCTCAAACACATCACTGGCTCCATTCTCTTTTTCAGGCAGGTTTAAAATGACAAGCTGGAACCAGAAATGATGGGAAATCAAACAGTTGATTTGAACTTTCAAAAATGAAAATCATTTCCTTTCATGTTCATAGCATGCACTGTTATACCATTTTTCAAACACAGGCATTGTATTATCATTGCAAAGCAAATAAACAATATTTGTTTCATTATGTGATTGAAAGGGGCAGCAGAGGCTTTTTGATGTCCAACATGACAGTGGTGGTGATGATGAAGATAATAATACAGTAGAGATGGACTGATCCATGGGTGAACTCCTCCCTCACACAAAAAAAAGCTTTTGAATTTACTATTATTCTTGCTGATGCTCAGCAGTCAGGTTAAGTAAGGACAATGCCTGGATAACTAAGAGGGGGGGAAAGATGTGAGAGCCTACTGTGAGGTGAGATGCTATGAAAAGAAAAAAAAGAGGCAAGATAAGAATAAAGTCAAATTCGTCTTTAACTAGAGCATTGATATAAAGCAACTACAGATTGTAAAGTACAGATTGACTGATTACATCTATATCCTGCCTTCTCCAAGATAGCATACCTGAAGGCAGCTTTCTCTTCTCTTCTCATCCCATTTTACCCTCAAAAACAACTTTTCAAACTAGGGCTGAATCTATGGCCTGTTACAGACAGCCAAAATAAAGCTTCTTCAAGTCACTTTGGAGGTATGGTATTTCAATGATACATGCGTCCTAAGAGTCCAAAGGCCGCACCAAAGCCACGCTCCAGTCCTAAGGACTGGAGTGCAGCTTTGGTGAAGCTTCCATACTCTTAGGACTCATGCATCATTGAAATACCATACTTCCAAAGTGACTCGAAGCAGCTTTATTTTGGCTGTCTGTAACAAGCCTATGCAGGCTAAATAATGCATCCTTACCTCAATCTCAGTCTTGATGGAACACATGACCTGATGTGAAAGCATTTATTTTTTGCTGCCTGGGGGCTTTAAGGTGATTTTTAAAAGCTTTCAATTTACTGCACTGTTTCGGGGAAAGAAGTGGGATTGTAAAACTTGTGGTTTGACCGCCAAATTGGGATCGCAATGGAATTGGGAATGTGGGAGTTTGGGGACAGGTTGGTGGGTGGTCACCTAGGTCAAGTGGTTCCTGCCACAGAAGGGTAGCTCATTTGTTTGCACTGGCATCCAGAAAAGGCAGTTTTGGCTCCCCCCTCCTTTTTTTTGGGATTTAGTATTTGTATGCACATATTTGCAGGCTGGCATTTCACCTCCCCTTTCTCTACAGGATTCACCTTATAGAAATGCAGGTGGACAATCAGAACAAAGGGAAAATGAAAGTATATGTGAATATGCACATGCATTGTGGGAATTAAAAGACACACATCCCCAAGCCTGCAGCTGTTGGTGTTGTGTGACCAGACATAAATCGAAACAGCAAACACATGTACACAGTAAGAATACCCCCACTGCATTGATGTGACTATGTGGCTTTTCAAATTGATTTCATTCTGGATTAAAAGAGGTGTATGTGGCAGTAAAGAGGGCAGTACCAGGACAGAGACAGTGTGGAATTTGGATACAGCTCTTGTGTAGATTCAGCCTAGGTTACCTAGTGGCTGAGTGGGAATTTAAACATGTTTTCCCCAGTCTATCAACATGCCTGGTCATTAAACTGTCCAACATCTTTGATAAAAATGTATTCCTTCTGTGGGGGGGGGGGTCTTGTTTATTTATTTATTTGGTGAGTTCAAGCCACTTTAATAAAACCATTATCCCCATCAACAGTCACATACAATTGTACCAAGTGAATGTTGAGACACCATAGGATAATTGCTATACCAGATTAGGCAGCAAGAGAACTTGAAATGGCCCATACTTTGATACTTGATACCCCCAGATACATCTGAATTAATTTTATCATCTTGTCAAACAGCAAGGAGCTTTCAGTGACCTTCATTTCAACATGGGTCACAATCAAGTATTATGACAACCTTGACTAAGTCTTTGTTCTAGTCAGCCAATCACTGGGCACAGAAGCAGCTGCTCATTTGAATACTCAGCCTTATATAAGTGGAGAGCTAGCATGAAGACACAGGCATTTGCAAGCAGGCAGGCAGGCGGGCAGACACACAGACACTCACTCTACTCTCAGTGTACGAAACCATGGCTTCAAGGAGAACATTGCGCAGAAGACCACGAAACAGGGCACAGGCCAGACGAAGAAGGCGTGCCCTCCGAAAGAGAAGACTGAGGTCTGCCAGAAGTTGCCGACGCCAGAAACCATCAGCTAGAACCAGGTCAAGGCTCCCCAGAAGACTGCAACCTAAGAAGAAGGTCCGAATGACCAGAGATGCTTGGAGCATGTTGCACTCCTATGTAGATGGCATCTACAGGAAAGTGTCTGGGGAAGCTGAGCGTCTAAGGAGGAAGGAACGAAGACCCTCCATCATATCCTCAGATGTGCAAACTGCACTGAGGCAAGTCATGCCAAGGAAGCTGACCAGGCGAGTTGCCTGCACCAGGACCCGTTAGAATGACATTCTTCCCCTTCTCTATGGCTGGCTGAAGACTTTGAAGAGAAGGGAAAGAACAGAAACCAGCCTGAAGGAAAAAAATGTCAATCTTCTGCCTGCATAAAGATCAAACCAGAACCTTCAAAATGCCAAGGAATCCTGTAACTGACCACTTTTCTTTTCTTTCAATCAACCTCACTTTTACTTCAAAGAAGAAAGATCTGGGAGCGTCCAAGCCCATTACTACAATAACACTGCTATGATTAAACCAATCTTCCATTAAGGTATTTTCAGTTATGCATGGAAGTGACTATCAGACTATGAAATTCCAGACTTTCCATCTCTGTGAAGCTTGAGTCAGTGGAAAGAAGACTACAGATCAACCACACTTAGACATGAAAGGACTATGTGAGGGATTTGCTGAAGGAACGTTATCCTTGCAATAAAACAGGATTAGCAGGATTTATTGTTGTGTGTGTTCTTCTTTATTGTGGGATACACACCCTTTGTGTATATTCTGGTTGTATGTGTGCATGTGGGGAATTTGTGTCTGATGATGGGATAATGGCACCATCATCAGACTGAGAGCTTTTTACAGTATGAATGTAGTTAAAATGACCTTAAGGATCAACAGACTGCATATGGACTTCACATTTCCAACATGGTACATTTCTTCACATATCCACATAGCCAGTGGTAAGGGACTGTGGCAGTTGTAGGTCAAAACTGCTTAAGGGCCAAAGATTCTTCACTCCTGGTGCATTCTTTGAATCATTTTTCTTGGGCAAGGTAATTGGTTGAATGTGAAGCAACAGACTGAGACTCCAGAGAAAATGGAGATATTGTGGGTAATTGGTTCATTTGCCCAGTTAAGTGACATTCTATCTATCCTGGAGGAGGATACACCATCTTTTATTTGCTTACAATGATATTCACACATGTGGGATGGTTAATTTGCTCTAGTTTTAGGATGACTTTAAAGGAGATGCCCAAGGTGCTGGATCTACTCTAAGGATAGGGTTCAGGACCTTGGATAATGCCTTCAAAATTCAGAGTAAACCCAGAGCTAATTCATTGCCCCACTGAAATGAAAGCAACAATGCACCACCAGCTGATATTCCAACTATGATCCATCTGAACACAAAGGGTAATCCTTCACAATGCTTATACCTGCTGGATGCCACTGGAACTGATATAGAAACATGGCAAAGCAGGCATCTATACGAGACAGAGCCTGGTGTATTGCATCCTCTTTGAAGACTACAAATTGAATTTCTCCAGAGAAGCCTCCATATTTTGTATTAGTAAATTTTGAAGTGCTGTTTTAGTTTAGGGGAATCCCAAACAGGGAATGAATGGACTGGGACTTTACTATTTGAGGTTTCCATCTCTAACAAAGTTAAAAAAAAAAAAGCTCAGGACTACAATTGGCAAGTTTTACCAAAACAACATCTAAAAATTTCCTATTCAAAACCATAAGGGTTTTTCTTCAGAGATTCAGTTTTCCTGCCTAACAAAGGGGTTTGTGACCTCATAAGGGACAGAGACATCCTGGATACCAGGGGAAGTACCCAGTGGTGTCACTAGGGTTGACATCACCTGGTGTAGTAACTCATGGTATCACTCTCTCATCCCATACCACACCATTAAGAATCCTTAATAATATATTTTGTACAGTTACCCATATATCATAATTCATTTATATCACGTAAACAACTTAACAAAATTAAAATTATACGGTATCTTTAAATTACAGTATCATATACACAGTCTAAATGTATTTACATGTACATTGTTTCATGTGGTTGAAGTGAAAATTTGGGAAGTTGTGATGTTCTGGAAGAAAACTTTAAAAGAATTATTTTTTAAAATAATTAGTTAAAATTATTTAAAAACAAAAACAAAATGGTGGCCTCTTGTTTCTCTTCCCACTAAGCCTCACCCCACTCACACCATCTCTTCAACCTTTTAAAGGGATAAAGTCAAACACCACGGCCCATTACTGCCAAAAGGCAGATGTTTGGGGAGCTGTGGTATCATCCCCGCACACACATACACCGGCACATTTAGGATGTCTCCTGGTGCAGCCTGCACCCTGCTAGTGACACCCTTGAAAATACCTTTTCATATTGCTAATGGCATTTAAATTTTTGTCCAGAAACATAGAAGAAATAACCCAGTTTGTGACCACTTTAACTGCCCTGGCTCAGTGCTAGGGAATTCTGAGAACTGCAGTTTTGTGAGACATTTCACCTTCTCTATCAGAGAGCTCTGGTGCCACAATAGAGTTCCCAGGATTCCCTAGCATTGAGCCAGGGCAGTTAAAGCAGTCTCAAACTGGTTTATTTCTGCTGTGTGTTTTGGACCTTTATCTACTGGACTCTGTAATGGCCAAAAGGCGAAGTGGTCTGCCTGCAGAAATACAGTATCCGCACCATCTCAGCTTAGAACAACACCAACATCATCTTCACAAAATGCAGGTCTGTGACTACCAGGGCCATATACTTTATATTTTTTCTCCTGTATGATTTTTAACATCTTTGTCTGTTGAAGAAGCTGACTGAACTTCGAAAGCTTACATCATGTATTTTGTGCATTTTTGTTCATCCAATAAAGGTATCACTGTTTTGTGGATTTTGGATGTTATTGTACTTCACCAATCGTATTACTGAAGAAGAGAAGTAATTACAAATAACTTGCTATTTATAACTAGTTACCGCTAAGCTCAACTGCTACATTGATCACTCCCTCCACATAAACATGTCACATACAATTGACAAAAATTGCCTTTCAATGAGTACTTTACACCACAAACCTGGAGTGAACGCTGCTTTTGCCCTACATTAATTAAATTCAAATTATGTGGGCTTAGATAGCTCAGGTACAAGCATCACATAGTCAGAAAAAAAGATGTTTTAGAAATGGTATCTCTCCACAGTATCAGGAAACAGCAACTGTCTTCTCACAGCTCCTCAGACTTTTAATGCTATCAAACACCGCTTACTTTTGCTTCATATCAAAAATCCCTTCACATTTCATTGCTGTAGTGCAGAATGAATTTCACAGAAACATACTCAGGGAAAAATAGTTAAATACACTTTATGTTTTGAAGAGGTGTTATTTGACCGTGTTTTGTTCATCTTGCAGTCCAGAGTGGATTGGGTTTTAATTTTTTTAATTTTTTCTTAACCACACCTTTCAACAGATTACTTTGCCTTTATCTCAGAAGGAGAAGGTGTGGGGACTTCTGAAATAGATAATTAATCTCTATTGCTATCTATAGTTTCATAGTTAACACTGTCTTGGAAGAAGTGTAAAAACACATTCGCACTTTAGAAAATGGGTGATTAGTTAATCAAATGACAATATGAATGGTAGACAAACATAAAAATGACTGCAAGGTGGAGCTATTTGTGAACAGTCACATTCTGTGCATAGGAAATGTATTTGTTGCCATTTATAAACAGCACTTCTCAGAGACCTTAAGCAGTTCCAAATTTTTTCTTCCCACATGCACCAGAAAACCATTTTGGCCCAGCAGAGATGCAAGTTCTGAACTTACTCTTCCTTTTCACTCTTTTTATCCAGAAAGTCCCCACCACCCATTTCAACAGACCAGTTTCTACAAGCAATCTATTCGCTGCTACTTAAAATATGTCCCACTCCATTCGGTGGGGCTTTCATATCAGGAAGCATGTTTTAAGATTGCAATCTTAATGCTCTTTAACCCCTGTGCTATTCAGATAAAGAGAATTTAAAGTGAGGAAGAAACAGAAGTACAGATACAGGCATATTTCCATTAACAAAGCCTCCAACAAGGAAGCTCTTCTTTTACAAAGTCTTTTTACACCTACCCTGTTCCTTATTCCCTTCTTGTCCCCTGTCTAGCGGGAAGCAGTGGCATCACTAGGGGAGTGCAGGGGATTCAGACCACACCAGGTGACGCCCTAAGGTGGGGTGACACCATTGCTCCTCAAACATCTCCTTTTTTTGACATAAATGGGATGTGGCATTAGCCTGTGTCCCATTAAAATGCTGACTATGGTGTGAGTGAGGCAAGGCTCAATGGGAGGAGAAAGGAGAGGTCCCAGTTTATATATATATATATATATATATATATATATATATATATTTTTAAAAAAATATATAAAATATTCTTCTTAAAAATTTCTTTAAACACATCACTTTTTACCAAATTTTCACTTCAACCTGGAATTATGCATATGTAAATGCACAGAGGTTGTGCGTATGATGTTGTGATTTAATAATAATAATAATAATAATAATAATAATAATAATTTTTATTTATAGACCGCTATTCCGCAATGATCATAGCGGTGTACAGTAAAATTGCAAAACAATACAAAAAATTTCAAGGCCTCTCTCCCCGTCAAGATGGTGGTTGGAGGAGGGCTCTTTGTCTCCCAGGCCTGGCCTCTCTCCCCCTCAAGGTGGTGGTTGGAGGAGGGCTCTTTGTCTTCCAGGCCTGGCCTCTCTCCCCCTCAAGATGGTGGTTGGAGGAGGGCTCTTTGTCTTCCAGGCCAGGCTTCTCTCCCCCTCAAGATGGTGGTTGGAGGAGGGCTCTTTTTCTTCCAGGCCAGGCCTCTCTCCCCCTCAAGATGGTGGTTGGAGGAGGGCTCTTTGTCTTCCGCCCTCGCTCCCACTCAAGATGGTGGTGGGGAGGGCCTTATTCTTTCCAGGCCAGGCCTCTCTCCCCCTCAAGATGGTGGTTTGGAGGAGGGCTCTTTGTCTTCCAGGCCTGCCTCCTCCCCCTCAAGATGGTGGTTGGAGGGGCTCTTTGTCTCCAGGCCTGGCCTCTCCTCCTCAAAATGGTGGTTGGAGGAGGGCTCTTTGTCTTCCAGGCCTGGCTCTCCCTCCTCAAGATGGTGTTGGAGGAGGGCCTTTGTCTTCCAGGCCTGGCCCCTCTCCCCCTCAAGTATGGGGTTGGAGGAGGGCTCTTTGTCTTCCAGGCCGGCCTCTCTCCCCCTCAAGATGTGGTTGGAGGAGGGCTCTTTGTCTTCCAGGCCTGGCCTTCTCCCCCCCGCCCCCCAAGATGGTGGTTGGAGGGGGGCCTCTGTCTTCCATTCTCCAGGCCTGCCTCTCTCCCCCTCAGGTGGTGGTTGAGGAGGGCTCTTTTTTCCGCCGGCCTGCCTCTCTCCCCCCCTCAAGATGGTGTTGGAGGAGGCTCTGTCTTCCAGGCCTGCTCTCTCCCCTCAAGATGGGGTTGGAGGAGGGCCTTTGTCTTTCCAGGCCTGGCCTCTCTCCCCCCTCAAGATGGTGGTTGGAGGAGGGGCTCTTTGTCTTCCAGGCCTGGCCTCTCCCCCCCAAGATGGTGGTTTGGAGGAGGGCTCTTTGTCTTCCAGGCCACTTCTCTCCCCCTCAAGATGGTGGTTGAGGAGGGCTCTTTTTTCTCAGGCCGGCCTCTCTCCCCTCAAGATTGGTGGTTGGAGAAGGGCTCTTTGTCTTCCAGCCTGGCCTCTCCCCCCCCCCCTCAAGATGGTGGTTGGAGGAGGCTCTTTGTCTTCAGGCCTGGCCCTCTTCGCCCCTCAAGATGGTGTTGAGGAGGGCTCTTTTTTCTTCCAGGCCGGCCTCTCTCCCCCTCAAGATGGGTGGGTTGGAGGAGGGCTCTTTGTCTTCCAGCCTGGCCTTCCTCCTCCCCCTCAAGATGGTGGTTGGAGGGAGGCTCTTTTTCTTCCAGGCCGGCTCTCTCCCCTCAAGATGGTGTTGGAGGAGAGGCTCTTGTCTTCCAGGCCTGGCCCTCCTCCCCCTCAAGATGGTGGGTTGGGGGCTCTTGTCTTCCAGGCTGGCCTCTCTCCCTCAAGATGGTGGTTGGAGGAGGGCTCTTTGTCTTCCAGCGCCTGCCTCTCCCTCCCCCCTCAAGATGGTGGTTGGAGGAGGGCTCTTTTTCTTCCCAGGCCTGGCCCCTCCCTCCCCCTCAAGATGGTGGTTGGAGGAGGGCTCTTTGTCCTTTCCCAGGCCTGGCCTCTTCTCCCCCTCAAGATGGTGGTTGGAGGGGGGCTCTTTTTCTTCCAGGCCCGGCCTCTCTCTCCCCTCAAGATGGTGGTTGGAGGAGGGCTCTTTGGTCTTCCAGGCTGCCGCTCTCCCCTCAAGATGGTGGTTGGAGAGGGCTCTTTGTCTTCCAGGCCTGGCCTCTCCCCCCTAAAGATTGGTGGAGGAGGGCTCTTTGTCTTCCAGGCCAGGGGCCTCTCTCCCTCCCCCTCAAGATGTGGTTGGAGGAGGGCCTTTGGTCTCCAGGCCGGCCTCTCTCCCCTCAAGATGATGGTTTGGAGGAGGGCTCTTTGTCTTCCAGGGCCGGCCTCCTCCCCCTCAGAATGGTGGTTGGAGGAGGGCTCTTTGTCTTCCAGGCCTGGCCTCTCCTCCCCCCTCAAGAGGTTGTTGGAGGGAGGCTCTTTGTCTTCAGGCCTGGCTCTCTCCCCCCAAGATGGTGGTTGGAGGGGGGCTCCTTTGCTTCCGGCCGGCCTCTTCTCCCCCTCAAGATTGGTGGTTGGAGGAGGGCTCTTTGTCTTCCAGGCCTGGCCTCTCTCCCCGCCCCCTCAAGATATGGGGGAGGAGGGCTCTTTGTCTTCCAGGCCTGGCCCTCCTCCCCCCCTCAAGATGGTGGTTGAGGGGCTCCTTCTTCCGGCGCCTGGCCTCTCTCCTCCCCTCAAGATGGTGGTTGGAGGAGGGCTCCTTTGTCTCCAGGCCCCTGGCCTCCTCTCCCCCTCAAGATGG
The DNA here is from genome assembly GCF_019175285.1 of Sceloporus undulatus. Taxonomy (NCBI): domain Eukaryota; kingdom Metazoa; phylum Chordata; class Lepidosauria; order Squamata; family Phrynosomatidae; genus Sceloporus; species Sceloporus undulatus. Next base: position 50,121,121 of record NC_056527.1, read on the forward strand.
ATGGTTGGAGGAGGGCTCTTTGTCTTCCAGGCCTGGCCTCTCTCCCCCCTCAAGATGGTGGTTGGGGAGGGCTCTTCTGTCCTTCCAGGCCTGCCTCTCTCCCCCTCAAGATGGGTGGTTTGGGGGGGGCTCTTTTCTTCCAGGCCTGGCCTCTCTCCCCCCAAGATGGTGTTGGAGGAGGGCCTCTTTGTCCTTCCAGGCCTGGCCTCTCTCCCCCTCACATGTGGTTGGAGGAGGGCTCTTTGTCCTTCCGGCCTGCCTCTCTCCTCCCTCAATATGGTGGTTGGAGGAGGCTCTTTTCTTCCACGGCCTGGCCTCTCTCCCCCTCAAGATGGTGGTTGGAGGAGGGCCCTCTTTTTTCCAGGCCGGCCTCCTCCCCACCAAGATGGGTGGTTGAGGGGGGCTCTTTGTCTTCTCCCTGCCAGGCCTCTCCCCCGCAAGATGGTGGTTGGAGGAGGCTCTTTGTCTTCCAGGCTGGCCCTCTCCCCCTCAAGATGGGGGTTGGAGGAGGGCTCGTTTTTTCCAGGCCTGGCCCTCTACCCCCTCAAGATGGGTTTGGAGGAGGGCTCTTTTTCTTCCGCCGGCCTCTGCTAGCCCCTCAAGATGGCGGTTGGAGGAGGGCTCTTTGTCTTCCAAGACAAATTAGAATTATTATTATTATTTAATATAATTATTTAAAGGTATAATTCTAATTTTGCTAGTTATTTTATGTCACAACTAATACTATGAAATTCAGCGATAGGAAGGAATTATGACTGATGAGTAACAGTATTACAAGAACCTTACCATGTAGTTTTAAGGCAGGAGGTCAATGAGGGTGTGACACCATGAGTTACCGCACCGGGTGACACCAACCGTAGTGATGCCACTGTCTGGAAGGATTTTTTTTCTTTTTAGCAGCATCAGCATATGCTGAAGGAGAGTTGGAGAAACACAAGCTTTCATATGTCATGTTGCAGCAGTGTGTTTGCAGCAAACAATGTAATAAAAGCTTGATTTGGGAAAGAACAGGATTGTGCTCTAGCTGTTTCTGCTGCAGCAATGTCTGCGCGGCTACAACAGGCAAGATAAACAGCAGCTGTTTCCCGAGTCCTTTACTAAGCATGCTTGAACAACAAAAGAGAAAGAAAAGGAGAAAGCGGATAAGACTGCCTCACCAGCAACCAGCAACATATTAAAGAATCAGTGGTCTGTTAATTTAACCATCAAATGGAAATCAAAAGTGGAGGGTAGTAAAAGAGAAGAAAACAAAACAAAATCATCTTGGGTGCATTATGAAAGAAGCTTTCAAGCAACCCCTAGAAATTTCAGAATGTTTTTGTTTACTCATGCATGGTTTACCTGATACATTTTTGTTTTTTCCATTTCACATGTGCCTATTGTTGAGTTCTGAATACATTTTGTGAAACTGGATTTTTCTTTCTTTGTGGTGTAGGAACCTACAGTATCCCTATTCTTTCCATATTACTTCTGCTTCTGGTACCAAATTTTCAATTAATTAAATAACATTCGGGAACATTTCTACTTTGTTAACTGAGGTATACCCCCTTAAACAAGAATCCTGTATTGCTATGTATTTTATATGTATTATCCTATTATTTCTTAGATTGTACGCCATAGGCAGGTTTACTCTTTTATATTTATTGTTTTTATGTACAGTGCTGTGCAAATCTACAGAGCTATATAAATGAATCATCATCATCATCATCATAGCTTAAAAGATGGAAATCAGGAGCCATCTAGATCAGTGATATGTAGACTGGTGCCAGTCCTGGTGCCTCATGAGTTTCCAGGAAAGACAAACCTAACTGGAGCCAATGGGGGGGGAAACAGATGGTGCCAATCTCTGACACAGTGAAAAAACACACAACTGCATCACCACATCGGGACAGCCTAAGCGCTAGTCTAGATATTGTTGGACTGCAGCTCCCAGGATTTCTTACCATTCCTCATCATCAGCTATGCTAGCTAAAGCTGGTAGGACTTGGGGCCCGTACAGTCAGGCCAAAATAAAGCTGTGTTGGGTTACTTTGAAGGTATGCTGTTTAAATGACACACACATCTTAAGATGCCAGAAGCTGTGCCAAAGCTTTGCTCTAGTCATTAGGACTGGAGCATGGCTTTGGCACAGCTTCGGGCCTCTTAGGACGCATGCATAATTTAAACAGCACACTTTCAAAGTGGCCTGAAGCAGCTTTATTTTGGCCTGTCTGTTTGAGCCCTTGGAATCCAAGAAGATGTGGAGGGCCACATTATCCACCCTAGTTTAAACTCATACAACTGTCTGTGTAAATGGTATGGGAGTAAAACCCTCTTCCAATGAAACAATGGCGGGATACAGACTGCCCAAAATGGGCGGCCTCCCACCGCCCTGGTTTGCTCTGCGGGGAAGCCGCAGCCTCCAGACCATGGGACTTCTCTGTGGAGCAAAAAGAACTCTTAAAAAGCGGGTTCTTCTTGCGGCACCCTTGTGACGCTGCAGTGCACCAATGGTGCACTGCGGCATCACAATGCCGGCGGGATGTGCGGACACTAATAATAATAATAATAATAATAATAATAATAATACTGTTTATTTATAGCCCGCTTTTCCAGGGAGATCAAAGCGGGTTACAACAGAGGTACTAAACAATGTACAATTTACAACAGTATCTACATTATAAAATCTCAAACAATACATCAATATTTAAAAACAAGATAAAAATTACAAACATTAAAACCACAACAATAGCTAGCTCAAAAGTGCTAGTGTAACAAGGAGAGAGCAGATATCACAGCCTAGGGGAAAGCCTGTTGGCTTCTTCCTAAACAGGTCAAGGGAGGTAATCAAGTAGGGCTCGCCAGGAAGCGAGTTCCAAAGCTGCGGGGCCGAGTTGGAAAATGCCCTTTGTGCAGTCACTGTGTACTTTGTATCAGGAACCCTCAACAATTGCTTCCCGGCCGATCTGAGAGCGCGGGGCGGATTATATGGGGAGAGGCGGTCCTCCAAGTACCTTGGGCCCAAGCCATTTAGGGCTTTATAGGTAATAACCAACATCTTGTATTGAGCTCGGAAGCGAATGGGCAGCCAATGAAAACTTTGCAGAATAGGTGTTATGTAGCTAGTCCTGGGGCATCCAGTGACTAACCTACCTGCCATATTCTGCACTAATTGAAGCTTCCAGGTTTGGTACAAGGGTTGCCCCATGTAGAGCGCGTTACAGAAATCAGACCGAGAGGTCACCAGAGCATGTACCACCGTTTCAAGATCCCCCCGGCCTAGGAAGGGTCGCAGCTGGCGTATCAGCCGAAGCTGAAAACAAGTGCTCCTGACTGTCGCATCCACCTGAGATGTAAGGTGGAGCGACGAGTCCAGAAGCACCCCCAGACTGCGAACTGAGTCCTTCAGGGGAAGCATGACCCCATTCAGGACAGGTGGACAAATCTCCATTCCCGGGCCAGGGGAGCCTATCACGAGTACTTCCATTTTCTCTGGATTCAAGCTGAGTCTGTTTTCCCTCATCCAGCCCATTACTGACTCTAGACAGGCATCTAGAGGAGAGATGCCATCCCTGGTCACTGCATCAGTCAGAGACACAGAGAAACATATTTGGGTGTCATCAGCGTACTGATAACACCGCGCCCCGTGTCTCCGGATGATCTCTTCCAGCAGTTTCATGTAAATGTTAAATAGCATAGGGGACAGAATGGCTCCTTGAGGGACACCAGATTAAGTGCCCTCTTATCGGAGCACACGTCCCCCAGCTTGACACCCTCTGGAATTCTGCCCGAGAGGGAAACGGACAACCACTGGAGCACAGTTCCCCATACCTAACTTTCCTTCAGGCATTCCAGAAGGATACCATGGTCCATGTATCGAAGCCGCTGAGATGTCTAAGAGCATAACAGGGAACACGCTACCCCTGTCCATGCCCAGATGGAGATCATCAAACAGAGTGACCATGGCAGTCTCAACTCCATAGCCCGCCCACGAAGCTTCCGTCACGTCAAACATGGCAGTGCCCATGTGTACAGGGCGCCACCATTTTGAGTGTACAGAGTATGTACTAGGTTGTGGGGCATATATAAGCAACGCCCCGAGGCAACCCCTAGTACGTATGCAGGTCAGTGCTTTCACCGGTCTGTATCCCACCATAGTTCACTTCAGTAAAATACAGTGGTACCCCGGGATACGAATGCGCCGCCTTACGAAATTTCCGGGTTACGAAAAAAAATCCAATTTAAAAAAATGTTTCCGGGTTACGAAGGTTTTTTTCGGGTTACGAAAAAAATTTTTGGTGCTTTTCGGCGCTATTTCACCCAGAAATCGCGGCTTTTCCCCATTAGCGCCAATGGGTTTTTCGGCTTGCGAAAGTTCCGGGTTACGAAGAAAGCGGTGGCGGGACGAATTAATTTCGTAACCCGGGGTGGTACCACTGTACATCAGAAAAACAGAGCTTGGGAAACTTACCTTTTTGGACTAGTTGTGCTGGCTGGAGGATTCTGGGAACTCAAGTCCAAACATTAACTTTTCTAAGCTCTTATCACAGGAATCATGGGCACAAATCCCAGCTCAAGATGTGCAGTCACAGACATCCCTGCTTTGTTCTCCTGCATTTCTCTGTGGTCTGTCTCAAATTGATAAGAAAAAGTCAAAGACTTTTCCCAGGAAAGTTATTCAACAGTATGGTGCCACACTTCTACAGCTTCTTCAACTCAGTTTTCTTCTATCATATTTTGCATTGGTGAGTAGACTACTACACATGCACAGCCAGTTCAACATGACCCTCAGTCAACATTACTGTCACTGTGGCAGCAAGCAGAGATGGCAGGGTATCTGTGGCATTGCTCTCCTACGCTCCAGAATTTGAGTATAACTCGGTACCATGTGACCTTCCAGACCCCAGCACTTATGGTAAAAAAACTGCATTCCCACTAGAGGCACTATTAGTTCCTTATGACAAAAGATGGGTGTCGAATACCCTTAAAACCTTTTGCTCACATTTACTTTTATGTAAGCTAGTCCTTTGTGATTTCTGAAAAGTCAGGCAGAGACAAGGGGTTTTATACAGGTTTTCCATATTACCTCTCAGCAAACATGCCATCAAGGCCGGGTGCATATCCTCTGGCTGTCCAAGTTTGGCAGGGATGATCCAGTTAATCTCTGCTGTTCCACTTTCTCAGCTGCTTTTAAAATGTCCCATTTTCACTCTTCGTCTCACTGTCGGCCTTCCTCCTTGGCTGCTTCACTTATTGCAAAAAGAGCTCAAAGTGCGAAAGCAGTTTGCATCATTTAACTCAACAAGAGAAGAGGAGGGATGAGTCTTAACCTTCCCAGGGGCTTATTAGGGGTTTTTCCCCACAGTTTCCTAAACTCAATATATATTCTTTGGTTTTTTCCCTCATTAATGTATTAATTAATAATACCCATTGGGCCAGCATGGCACAGTGGTTTGACTACGACTCTTGGCGACCAGGGTTCAATTGCTAACTCGGCCATGAAACACACTGAGTGGTCTTGGGAAGTCACTACTTCAACCTATGGGAAGGCAATGGCAAATCCACTCTAAACAAATCTTGTCAAGAAAACTCCATGATAGGTTTGCCATAAATCAGAAATTACTTGTAGGCACTTTTGCTTTTTTATTGCTCGGCCACACTGTTTGACCACACTTTGATATTGTTGGATACACATGCTCTAGTTTCTATCTGTAAAAAGTAGGAGGATGTAGGGAGGTTTAAGGAATTATGTTTCTGGTCTTCTCAGGCTTGCTAAATATGATTAACTTAGGCGGGATACAGACCGCCCCAAAAGGGTGGTCTGCCGCCGCCCATTTTTCCCAGCAGGAAGCGCAGTGGATAAAACTGCACAGCTTCCCGCCAGCAGAAGAAGAAAAACACTATGCGTCCGTCATGTCGTAATGGCGGTGCCCATATGACAGGGTGCCGCCATTTTGACGCCACCGTGACTAGGGTTGTGGGGTGTGTGGTGCGCCACCCTCGTGCCACCCTATCATGAATCCAGGCCAGTGCAAAGCGCTGGTTGGATGCACCATAGTCCTTCTGAGCCCAAACAGACAGCCAAAAAAAGCTGCTTTGGGTCACTGTAGATATACTGTTTAATAAATAATAATAAATAAAATAAAAAATTATTCTATCCCGCTTTTTTGCCAGCAATCAAAGCAGCGTACAACAGTTAAAAACATCCATATATACATAATAATCCCCCCTTAAAAGACATAAAACAATGTAAGCTTAAAACTACATATTAAAACCGACTAAGCTAATAATCATCATGGGCAGAGTTCACTGTTTAATGTGCATACTCCTAAGAGGCCAGAAGTTGTGCCAAAGCTGTGCTCCAGTCTAGGGTGCAGCTTCTGGCCCCATAAGATGTACGTGTCATTTAAAGAGCATACTTCAAAAGTGAACCCAAAGCAGCTTTTTTTGGCCTTTCGTATGGGCCCCTTATGTCTGTATGAATTTCAGCCTGGAATATGGGATGCATAGATTACTCTGCAGTATGCATAGGAAGCGCAAGTGTGGTGTAGTGGGTCAAAGTGTTGGAGTATGAGTCTGGAGTTCAAGTCCCCACTCAAGCAATAAAAACCCACTGGGTGCCCTTGGGCAAGTCACACTCTCTCACTCTCAGAGGATGGCAGTGTGGTAACCCCCCTCTGAGAACATGCCAAGAAAAAAACCCTATGGTAGGTGACTTTAGGGTTGCCATAAGTCAAAAATGACTTGGAGGCAGACTTAGGTTCAAAACACACTGCGCAGAAATAATCCAGTTTGAGACCGCAATAATCCAGTTTGAGACCCTTAAACTGCCCTGGCTCAATGCCAGGAATTCTGGGAACTGCAGTTTGTGAGACATTTAGCCTTCTGTCACAGAGAGCTCTGGAGCCACCCAAAAGTACAATTCCCAGGATTCCCTAGCACCGAGCAGGGCAATTAAAGCGGTCTCAAGCTGGATTATTGCTGAGGTGTGTTTCAGAACCAATGAGACCCCAAATATTCTGTGGTGGTGGACAGAGGTTTCCATAATATGTGTTGTGGCTAAATTTTTTCTACCCTTTAAAGAAGCCATCCAAGTGTTAACCAAACTGGCAGATGCTCCATCCCTCTAAATCAGCCATTCTCATACTCTGGGCCTCCAGATTGTTTTTTTTTGGGACTACAATTCCCAGAAGCTTCAGCCAGTTTGGTCAATAATTTGGGATTCTGGGAGCTGAAGTCCAAAATACCTAGAAGGCTAGAGTTTGGCAACCAGTGCTCTAAATACTCAACATTTCCTCTCAAAAAACAACAACAACAACCATGTAAAGCAGTACACACTGCCTGTTCTTGTGTGTGTGGTGTTTGGAGTGTGGTGGAGTCTACTTCTTTGGAGGTTTTTAAAGAAGCTGGATGGCCATAATTGGGGTGCTTTGATTGAGAGTTCCTGCATGGCAAAAGGGGGTTGGACTGGATAGTCCTTGTGGTCTTTTACAGCTTAATTTGGAACTCCTGCCCAGCCTTGGAAAGCCATTGGGAGAACTTGGGCAGGTCTGAGCCTCAGAGGAAGGCAAAGGTACCCCTCCCTGGTAAAACCCTGCCAAGAAAACCCCATGATAGGCTCTGAAGGCACAGAGGGACAACATTTCCAGCGAGGCTGGATCCTGCCCAGAGGGGCGGGCGCCATTTTATGAGGAGGCAGAGAGAGAGAGAATAACGTAGCAGTGATGATGATGGCATTGGCAGCAACACTGGCGGGTTGTTGTGAGCATGCGCGCGCATGCGCGGTGGCTCCGTCGGAAATGGTGGACTCCAGAGAAGAGAGTGGAAACCCTCTTGGAAGTGCGGGTGCTCTTCAGTAACTGGCTTTTGGGCGGAAGGGACTCCTTGGCAGGGATTATTTGTTTCATATATACATAATTGTCATTATTTGTTGCATCCACATTGGAGGAATAAACCGGTTTGGTAGCGCTCTAACTCATTGTCTGGTTCTTTGCTATGAAATTCTGGGAGTTGGAGTTTGTTGTGGGGACCCACAACAAACTCCAACTCCCAGAATTCCATAGCAAAGAGCCAGACAAAGAGTTAAAGTGGTGCCAAACCGGGTTATTAACTGCCCTGGCTCAATGCTAGGGAATCCTGGGAAGTGTACTTTCGTGAGACATTGAACCTTTCTCTGTCAGAGAGCTCTGGTGCCACAATAAACTACAACTCCCAGGATTCCCTAGCACTCAGCCAGGGCAATTAAAGCGGTCTCAAACTGGATTGTTTCTGCAGTGTGTATTGGGCCTCACCCACTCTAAAATCCAAAACACACTGCAGAAACAATCCAGTTTGACACTGTTTTAACTGCCCTAGCTCAATGCTATGGAATCCTGGGAATTGTAGTTTATTGTGGCACCAGAGCTCTCTGATAGAGGAAGGCTAAATGTCTCACAAAGCCACAGTTCCCAGGATTCACTGGCACTGAGCCAGGGCACTTTAAAGCCGTCTGAAACTGGATTATTTCTGCAGTGTGCGCTTGGGACCTTTGAACTACTATGGCAGTTAAAGTGGTGTCAAACTGGATTATTTCTGTAGTGTGTTTTGGGCCTGAGACCCTTCTGAATACTAAGGAAATTGGGGTTATATATGCCCCCCCTTCCTGTGTAGAGTTGCCATACTTGCCAAGAATTACACATGCTTGGAGGTTTTGTTCCTTTGGTCATCAGAAAACAAGAGGGGTGACTTCACCATCTGCTTGTTTTATTTGAAGTGTATGTGGATCATGGGTAAGTGAATAGATACAGCAGGGGTAGGCAACCTGCGGCCCGCGGGCCAGATGCGGCCCGACAAGGTCTTGGGACCGGCCCCAGCCTGGTCCTGCCGCCGATTGCCACCGGGGCCTTTGGGGGCAATTGTCTATAGAAGCCTCAGAAACATGCATTTATATTAAAAATTTTTTTTAAATGAGCAAATTTTTTCGCATGTCCTCCATTTTTTTAAAAAAAAGTGTCTTCCATTTGAAAATTTTGTCCTACATTTGTCCTGGTTTATTTATATATTTAATTTTTTTTAAAAATTATTTAATTATTTATTTTTTGGCTTCGGCCCCCCAGTTGTCTGAGGGACAGCAACCCGGCCCTCGGATCAAAAAGGTTGCCTACCCCTGAGATACAGGAACACAAGAAACTGCTCTATTGAGTCAGACTCTTGTTCATCAGGACCAATATTAGCTGCTCTGAATGACAGCGGCTCTCCAGGATTTTTGTTGTAGCCTTCAAGTCATTTCCAAGTTACAGCGACCGTAAGGCGAACCTAACTTGGGGTTTTCTTGGCAAGGTTTGTTCAGAGGGGCTTTTCCTTCTCTCTGAGACAGAGAGTGTGTGAGTTGATTAAAGTCACCAAGGGTGGGTTCACCCAATGGCTGAATGGGAATTCAAACCCTGGTGTCCAGAGTCATAGGTCCGAAACACACTGAAGAAATAATTCAGTTTGAGACCGCTTTAACTGCTCTTGGCTCAGTGCTAGGGAATCATGGGAACTGTAGTTTATAGTGGCACCAAAGCTCTCTGATAGAGAATACTAAATGTCTTACAAAACTACAGTTCTCAATATTCTGTAGCATTGAGCCAGGGCAGTTAAAGCAGTCTCAAATGGGATTATTTCTGCAATGTGTTTTGGACCATAGTCTAACACTCAAGCCATTGTATATAACGGTACTTGAGCATCCATGGATTTTGGTGTCCACCAGGAAACCAAACACCAGTGAATATCAAGGTCCCACTGTACTAGCTATGTGTGCTCAGCTTCCAAAACCATATGAGATCAAAGACCTGATTAACACTAGAAAATTATAGCGCTTTGGTTCCACTTTGACTGCCATGGCTCTATATTGTGGTATCCTGGGATTTGTAGTTTGGGGAGGAATTAGAGTTCTCAGGCCGAGGATGCTAAATTGTTGTTGTAGCTGTGTGCTTTCAAGTCGTTTCTGACTTATGGCGACTTGGTGGGTTTCCATGGCCAAGCAGGGAATCAAACCCTTATCTCCAGAGTCAAAATCCAGTGCTCAAACCACTATACCACCCTGTTTCTCAGATTCTAAATACCTTTCCCTGAACTGCAAATTCTGTCTGTTGTGGCACTAGAGCTCACAGACAGAGAAGGCTAAATGTCTCACAAAATGACAATTACCAGAAATGCATAGCGTTGAACCATGGCAATTAAAGTGGTGTCAAACTGGATTATTTCTGCAGTGCGGATGCAGCCTTGGTCAGATTTGCAAGTAACATATGGCAGTGCAATATTAAGTTCATGTAATAATAATAATAATAATTTGTTTTATTTATATACCGCTATTCCAAAGATCATAGCGGTGAACAGCAAGTAAGCTAATTAGCAAGTAAGCTAATTTGCCCCCAACAGTCTGGGTACTCATTTTAGCGACCTCGGAAGGATGCAAGCCTGAGTCGAGCTTGGGCCCTTTTGCTGGTCTTGAACTCGCAACCTTGTGGTTTTGAGTGAATGGCTGCAGTACAAGCATTTAACCACTGTGCCACCAGGGCTCCGCATCCACACTGCAAAAATAATGCAGGCCGCATTATGTAGGCCACATCCACACTGCAGAAATAATGTAGTTAGATACCACTTTAATTGCGAGGGTTGTGGCACCATAACTCTGAAAGAGGAAGCTAAATTTCTCTCAACTACGAATCTCAGAATTCCATAGCATTGAGACATAGCCTTTAAATAAGTGTGCATTATTTCTGTAGTTCGGATGCAGTCATAATCTGTATTTACTGTACCTTCTTTTCATTGAATCAATATCTTCTTAGTATGGGAGTATGTAAGCTTTTAGACAACCTTGTTTGGCAGTATGATAAGGAGCTGGGTGTAACTCACAAATTATGTGTGCTTACATCAGCAAACTGGGAACTGTAGTCTGACAGAAAGCTAAATGTCTCACAAAACTACAGTTCCCAGAATTCCCTAGGATTGAGCCAGGACATTTAAAGTGGTTTCAAAGTAGATACAGTATTTCTGCAGTGTCTTTTGGACCTCAGTACGAAATTCAATTGTGGTTTAATGTTTTAGATTGGCAGGGAACTGTCTAATTAACAATTTGTAAGCTGCTCTAAGAGCATTTCTAAAGAGTGGGATAATAATAATAATAATAATAATAATAATAATAATAATAATACATGGTGTTTGAAGCTGGTTTCAAAACACTGATAAACAGCAAAACCTGGCTAGCATTACCCTTGGTTAAGGTGAATGCAGACACAGGTTTTTATCACAACTAACATGGGCTTTAGAAATTGCCAATTGAGAATGGAGAAAGTGTTTGATCCCATGGTCTGCTTTCAAGGCTTCCCTCTGTCTGCTGAACCATACAATGGCACAGTGTTGACCACACTCTTTTCATCCTGATTCTAGATGCATGTTTTATGTTCATCACTTAGCTCTCGTGTTTATTTGTTTTGTTTTCCTCCCTACTACAACAGTATCGTATAGATGGGTGCAAACCTTCTGTTTCATGTTTTCACCTTTCCTATAAAAACACTTCTTTATTTTAAGGTGCTCTATATTGCCAGGTTCTTTCAAGGCACATTCTCACCTGTGGCTAGTGATGTGCTAATAAGTGTATGACTGATATATGGTTGTCAGAGATCTTTCTCCTGGGACCGTTCTTTCTAGCTGCAATATGTGCTAAAGCTGTGTGTTTGGTTTGGACAATGCTAAACTCCTTAAGTGACTGCCATTGCCACTTCATTTTTTGCTGTTGTGTATACCTCTGTTTGGAGGTTACATCAAATGTGGAGGTGATGTTTCTATGACTGTAACCTTTACAGAGCTAAAAGACATTTGTGGCTTTAAGAAATTATTTTATAAATCAAAATGCTTAGCAATCTCAAAAGCTCCAGTAGGTAATCTTTTATAAATGCCACAATTGGATTGGATAAACCAATGTAGCCATGGCTCAATATCCCCTTTCACTTTCCTTTGATGCTGCTTTGTTCCTGTGTGATTGGCTTTGGCAAAATATATCCAAAAATGTTATTCTTCAGTTTTCCTGAGTGTGCACTCTGCACTTTTTCTTTGATTATAGGGATCTTGTATTCCTTTCTATGTATGGTTATGAAAACTGAACAATGGGGAAAGCTAATGGGAAGAAAATGAATTCATTTGAGATATGGTGCTGAAGGAAAGTTCTGTAGATACTGCAGATTGCTGTAAATGGGTCTTAGAGCAAGTCATACTCTCCCTAGAAGCAAAGATAATTAAACCGAGGCTGTCATACTTTGGCCATATAATGAGAAGACTTGACTCAAAAGACAATAATATTTAGCAAAGTAGAAGTCAGTAGGAAAGGAGGAAGACTGCATTCCAGATGGGAAGACTCAGCAAAAGAATCCATGGCCCTGAGTCTGCAAGACTGAGCAGGGCTGTTGAGGACACGGTGACTTGGAGATCTCTCATTCATAGGGTTGCCATAAGCTGAAGTTGACTTGACAGCAGTTCACAGCAACAAACACTTTACTGTAAACTACTGGCAGAGCCTTCTGTGACCGATATGTTAATGACCTGGCAATGACCTATATGTTAATAGCTATCGTATCCTCTACATTATAGATTCTTAAGTAGTTAAAATAGCACCATTATCAGTAGGCTTTAAGGGAGCTCCAAACTTTTCATAGCTAAATAAATAAATGTAAAATGAAAAAAAATCATTAAAAAAACCCAACCAAATGTCCAAACACTTCAATGAGGAATGAGCATACACATTGGACACAAAATATTTATGGCTTGCTTGAGAAGGGGAACCCCCAAATGTGGGTTGTACGCACTGAATAGAATGGTGTACTCAGGGGAAGTATGTTTGGTTGCCTTCAATTCTGAGCAGCAGTATTTGGTACGGAACAGATAGCATTAGTATTCGATTGGGAAGGAAGGTAGCTGTTTTGGATAATCTGGATCCAGGCTATCTGAAGGACTGTGTTCTTCCCCACTGGGCTCTGAAATCTTCAGGAGAAGCCCTACTTTCATTCTAACCACTGCCTGAGGCATGCTGGGGTTTTCTTAAGCAAGGAATACTCACAGGCAGTGTTGCCAGTTCCCTCCTCTGGAATATAGCCCTTAGCACCTGATATTCGTTGGTAGCCTCCCATCCAAGTACTAATCAGGGCTGACCCTGCTTAGCTTCCAAGATCAGATACAATGTGGTACCTTTAGGGTATTTAAGGATAGCACGTGTTTAATTGTGCTTTAATATTGTCCCTTATTATTTTATCAGTACCTTTTTAGTTAATCTTGTGAGCCTCCTTATGTCTTAGTTTCATGAGAAAGGTGGGATGCAAATAAAATATATACAAATAAGCCTCCTCTAACAGTGATTAATATCAAAATATGGGGGAAGCTAACTTTGCTTTGGCACTTGTTTGATTCAGTGCCTAACTACATGCTGTATTAAAACTGTGTCACACTTTTGGGAGAGCTTTTTAAATCTAGACTGTAGCATATGGGGAAGATTAACCCCCTTCCTTTTCCCCAGCTGTGTTCCTTGCAACTTTCCCTTTTACTCCCGCTGACTGATTTATTTTCTCTTAAGAGTTGTTGATTATTCTGTTGATTAACTGTCATTAAGTCAGATGAAATTATGTGCCATTTTATGTCATCTATTTATATGCTTGACTACTGATCTCTGTTTTCCTTTTTATTGTTTTACGTTGGAATTACTCAGTGTACATAGTTCTGTGTATGTTCATATTTTTACATCTGTTTCACCAAATATTGAAGAACTGGTGCAGAATCTGATTCCCAACCAATGAGAGTATAGACATCACAACTCTCTCTCTCTCTCTCTTAGCAAACATGCTTGTCAGTATTCTCATAATCCAGTACTGCTATATTGCAAGAACACATGAGCCCCAGAGCAAAATGTAAGATAACAGATTCAGCCAGTGAAAAAGGTGAAAATTGACTTCAAGGTGATGATAGAATAGTGAGAAGTTAAAGCTTTGATTTTTTTTCCCTTGGTGTTGTCATCTTTGTGTTCTCTCTTAATTTAAATTGATACCAATGTAAGGTAGCAAAATCTTAAAAGTTAAAAGTTAAGGTAAATAATAATATAGACAAGTATATAGTATTTGAAATCATTTAATACATGTGATTCTATATACAGTGTGTAACTAAAGAGCTAAAGAAATAATTTGCAGCCCATTCCGACATGTGGTTTCTCATTGGGAAATCCTGTTAAATTCAAAGGGATCTACTTGCAAGTTACACTGTTTGGATTTACACCCAGGATGCATAATTGTTATGTTCTAATAAGCCAGTCATGTGTTCCATCTGTCCTTCCCCTTGTCTTGGCTTCTTCCATCAGAATGTTCTTTGCAAGTACAAGTTGAAGTTTTCCAGAAGAAGAATCAGAATCCCTGAACATGTGCTGGATTTGGAGAAGTGCAGTAGAGACATATGAACAGAAGTGAAATGAAATGAGATTTATTATGGTCAACGATGAGCACAGAACAGAAATGTACTCTTTACCAAACAGTGATAATGTTAATAGATACTGTAGTTGATTTGATTTGCTAAATGGATTTTTGTAGAGATGGGCAATGTGTGGCCTTGTATCTGTTGTTGAAATACCCATCAGTTCTGACCAGTATAAACAATGGTGAGAAGAGAATTGCTGTCCAGCAGCATCTGGAAATTCACACATTGATTATCCATGCTTTAAAATAAACAGGCCCATAGTCTGTTGTGGTGATTGATCCAGCTGTGTCATTAGAATACCATGGGGCTCCTGTGGCATCACCTTAGGTATATTCATTAGGTACATACTCTGCATATTCAGAGATAGCCCCAGTCATCTATGCCCCCATTACCTCCTGTTAAATATCTTTCTAGGCCTAGGGAACACATTTTGCAAGGTTTATAACAGCTTTGTTCATTGTCATTTAGTGTCTGTGAACAATTCAAAATGGTGGTGTTTAACCTGGGCTGCATTGACACTGCAGAATTAGTGCAGTTTGACATGCTTTATTTGCCATGACTCAATTCTGTGTAATTCTGGGATTTGTAGTTTCGTGAGCTATTTGGCTTTCTCTGTCAGAGCACACTGGTGCCACAACAAACTACAAATCTCAGCTTCTATAGGAAAGAACTATGGCAGTTAAAGTGATGTCATACTGCATTAATTCTGCAGTGTGGCAGCAGCCCTGGTTGTCTGGAGCTGATTCTGAATTACAAGTGACTAGACAATTGACTGGGTTGGTATAGGTCTGAGCATGTGCAACTAGGTTGGTGGAAACCTCCCCTATTACTGCCCCCTTAAAATACATGCAGACTGGTTAAGTAGAGTCCTTATGTTCTTGAAGGGCAGGTTTCCAGTTTCATTATATAATCCTGATTAAAGTCTGCAGTTCCAAAACTGGTCAAAGTCCAGTGAAGGGAACACAGGAAGTAATGTAAACGCCACTCTATTGGCAGGGTGGCTCTTACCTACCTGGAAGTTGCTGTGGTGTGCGGGGGGGGGGGGGTGTTGAGCTGCTGGGGACATACAGCTAACAGTATGGCCCAGAAAGGGTACAATGTTGAAACTCAATCTTGCAAAACATCTTTTTGGATTACAACTCCCACAATCCCTCGTTAAGGGATTGTGGGAATTGCAGTCCAAAAAGTCACTCTTCCACAGGAGCTATAGTCACCATGTTCCTCTAAAATACCTCCCACTCTATTAGCCATGGATCTGGTTTTGTTGTTTTCATTCCTATTAAGGTTAATGAGTGGCACGATCCTCTATGAATATTAGGGTTTTGCAAGGGAACATGGCACTTCATTTTACTAAGAAATACGAGTGCTATTCCCCGAGCACTGCACTACAATTGCTAAATTGCACACACATTGATGGTGCTGTAGAAATAAATAATAAAATAATTATTTCTAGCATTACAAATAAGTGTCTTGGAAATCTTTTCAGATATCATCAGCATCATCCATATAGTGACTTTATTGAAATGGAAACTATCCATTGTGCATGCATCGTCAACACTAAACTAACTCTTCCGTTGTCCTGAAAATTTCCAGAACTGCAGACTGATTAAGATTTTAAAATTACTGATTCAGAGATGAATTTGCAGCCTCAGTCTCTTTTCAAATGCAGTTTAATTTCTACCTATCTGAATAATGCACCCTGATAAATTGGAGGAAATGAAGTTGAGTGCTTGAAATAATTCATTTTCTTCTAAGGGTGCCATAATATGAATATCATCTAAAATAGTCCAGAGAGAAGGAAAGATGGAGACTGGGTGACAACTTCAGATGCTTTGGGTTCAGATCAAAATCTTTTAGTTCCTTCTTTTTCTTACTTCTCTAATAATGTTCAACAGTTTTCTGAAATAGAATGCAAAAAACCAGGATATTTTTTTAGACATTTGTTCTTTCCAATCACTCTTGAAAGGCATCTAAAGAATATTTGTGCTAAAGGGGCTGTTTTTTTCCTGATAGGGCCATTTCAACACAAGAGTTCCACACATTGAAGAGGTAATGATATAGAAGACTGTAGTAGACAGCTATTTAGGGGGGTGCAGAGGGCAATAATATGCCTATTCTAGAAGCAGGGCTCCAATAGCGGGGGCATCATGAAGTGGAAGTGGCTCAGCAAGCTGCCTGGGGATTTTGGTGTGGCCAGCAAGCTGAGGAGTCAAGCGAGATACAGACAGAAGGGGGTTGTCTGATCTCAAGCAAGACCAAATTGTTGCCTAAAAAGGAATATTTATTGGGCGAAACCTATTCTGAGGGTAGAAGTCAGGATTAGAGTGGATTTTCCAGGAAAGGAGAATGGGACAGGAAGTTGGGAATGGCCAGACAATCAATGCAAATGTTCCTGGACAAAGGAATATCACTCCTAGTCAGAGGTACTCTTGGCTTTGTGTTCGCTTGTAAACACAAGGGTTATCAATCACAGTCACACCCATCAGTGATGGGATTATGCAGATTCTCATCTTGATTGATTTATCCTTCACTCTGTGTTCTTGTGCTTCCCCATGCTGAGCCGTCCAGATCCCCAAATATGGTCTTGGATCTGCTTATGTAGCATGGCTGTTTCCTCATGCTGGGGGCACCTTTGTGGCCACCAGCCTCAAACATCCCTTATGATATCAACTTATTATCAGAAAGGAGGTTGGTAAAACGAAATGGATCTTGGAGTAACACCCTTGCTGTTCAAAACTCTTTGAATATATTATATACAAAGATATTAAATAATGTCAACTACACTTGTCAGCTCCCATTATGAGCATGCCTGAAATTTGAGGTCTTCAGCGCAGACCCTGTTGCATGTATCAGCATCTTGTGAGGCTAGGTTGGTGTGCACTTATGACAGGACTTTCACTGTAGCAGCACCCTAACGGTAGAATGTCCTGCCATGGGAAGTTAGATTGGAAGGCAGGGAAAGAATGTTGTACTGCATGCCCTTTGATGTTTGATCTTAAAGATCAAATTAAAATGTTTTAATTTATTTTAATTTAGTTATTACCTGTTGGGCATCACCTTGGGGGCCCTAGTGGACTGGGAGGTGATAGACTGATAGATAATACATAACTTCACTGCAGAAAAATTTCCTGCTTGTTGGTAAACATACATTACAACAAACTAAAGAGCAATTTAATTGGGATTAGTCTGATATGTGGGCATTACAATTAGTACTTCTGATGCAAATATATTCCAGAATATCAGATTTCATATGAGCGTCTAAGCAACATTCCTCCTTTCCTTTAGTTTACTTGCAACTTGCATCTAAACTAGTAAATATTGTTCTCTTACAGGGGAACCAACCCTCAGACATGTAGAAAAGGAGGTTTTGATTCCAAAGATGATGAGAGAGAAGGCCAGGGAGCTGTGTTCTGATAAAGTGCAAGGTGAGAGTGAAATTCAACAGAATATCAAATTGAATCACTTATGTGACCTGAATTTTATCCTCTGTCTGACAGCCACAGAAGCAGTGAGTATATACGCATGATCTATGTCTTCCCACCTTTATTGCAAGCTAACTATTATGCCATAATGATGATACTGGATTTTATTGTTCTGCTAAAATAAGGTGGTTGCAAAATGGATGCCACATTGAAGAATGGATACATAAAACACTTAAACACTGGCAGGGGGGTGATGCATAGTAATTGTTCTTCTAATAATTTCTAATCATTTCTTCTGATAATCTTGGTACCCAATGATAGTAAAAAAAAATGACAGATATTCTTTTCAACTGACACTTGAGGATGAGAATATTGTTCCCAGACATTCTTTTTTTTTTTTGCATCCAGTCTATAAACCTGTACATCTGTGCCAGTGAGGATAGAGTGCAGCCCATTGACTGCATTTGGCCTCTGGATCCTTCTGCAGCCCTTGAAGCCCCCCTGCCACTTTCTGATTGCTCATTTTAAAAAAGTTGTTGCCTGAAAATTCTTCCCCAAAAAAACCCCTCAAATGCATGTAAAGACATGCAATCACTACCCTCACCCCTCCAGGATCCCCCAGTTGTCCTTCCACATTTGCAGCTTTGACATTTGTGGATTTGATTATTCACGGATTTTATTAATATGTTCCTTCTAAGAATATCTAGGTCCTCCAGCCCAGCTCTATGGTCAACTTTAACCAAAAGTTGCACTGAAGGACCTAGAGATTCCTAGAGAATTTGTAGGCATTTGTAGCTCCTCCAGCGCAATTCTATGGCCCGTTCCTGACGGGCAAAAAGTACACACTCCGCACATACCAGGGTTAAAAAGGGGCATCACTTCCTGATGCCCCTAACCCTAATACGCGCAGAGCGTGTAGAAAATGGCGGCGCCCTATACAGATGGACGCTGCCATGACTACGTCACGACTGTGCCACCTTCAAACGAGGTGGCGCGGAAGTGACGTAGTCACGCTGCACGAGAGCGCCTGGGGTACTCTTTTGGCAGCGCAGAGTTGCATTGGAGGATTCCTAGAGAGGTATTCTCTCAGGTAAAAACAAAGTGTTTTTGTTATTTGCAGTTTTTCCACATTCATGGGGGTCCTGTGCCCCCAACCCCATTGAATGTGGAGGGGCGAGTGTACCTCCATTTTTCTCTCCAGTTCTTCTCAAAATGGTGACTGAAAGTGACAGGGCATCACTTCTGCTTACCACTTTGAAAGGGACTACAGAGGAAAACTGAAGTATTTGGGCTTGCTGTGTCAGATAGGAAAGGGTGGCCTGCGGAGGTTGACAGGAGAAAAATTGGTGTTTTTCCCACCTCTGGTCTGTGCAGTTATTTGCAGGGAACATTGCAGCTTGGGGATGAGGAACTTGTGGTCTTCCTGTTGTTACTTAACTATTATTTCTATCCTTTTAGACCTTCCTGGCTAATAGGAGTAGGAATCCAGCAACTTGTAGGGGCAGAGTCTCCTCACCCAGGCATTGGTGTATTCTGGACTCCTTTTAATTAGCCTTTATATGACCCAGTAATTTGAACAGTAACAGTATTATTAATGAAATTTGAAGTAATCATCAGAGCTAGGATAAATAACTTTTACAAAAATTACCTTGCAGACATTTGTCGTGCTGATGGGAGACTCTGAGAACTATAGTCCAAACAATCAGTTTCCCAGATTCTGCTGTCCATGTACAGTGACCCATGAGAATCACTGCGTTTCCTGCTGAAGCATACTACTACCAGTAGTCAGTAGTATACAGTCTCAGATTCAGCTGATAAGAGCCTGAGAATCCTACTGAAATCGGTGTGAATTCAATACATAGGAGGACAAAATGTCAGGTAGCGAAAGTTCCTTGTTTGCATGTTTTAATAGAAATGGAGAAACTTCCATGGCTAGTCAAAATGCAAGCTGGAAGCTTCTTGAGGACAGGTTTGTGTTTATTCTTTGCAGTTTAAATTCTATAAGAAGCAACATATATTGATGGCCTTGTTTTAAACAATCATATTCACTAGTAAGAATCTAAACTCAAAAGTATGTGTATACTTTTTTGTTGTCTTGAATTACTGCCAAGTAATAATTTCTGAACATTTGTGTGCATTTGCTGTTCTATTGTCTAAACCTTTAAGATAGGTTGAGCTAGAAATCCAAATAAATGAAAATTAGATTTATAATAGAACACGGCAGTAGAGGGAACAAGAACGCTGAAGAAAATGGCATAAGACTCTCTCACCTTTACATTCAGTTAAACTGCCAACATGTGGAGCAACTCCCCATATGTTTTGGAATTACAGGGGAAAGAGGTGCGATGTTGTGAAAATTGCAAAATAACCTAAGTCCTGTGAACAGGAGAGAAATAGAGAGGCTAAAAGCATTCACTCAGGGGAAGTAGGTCAGATACCTCGGGGTAGTTCCTGTTTTGCTGGGTACTGGGGCTCTTACCTTTGGTGTGCAGATTAATGTAAAAGGACAGACCAAGTGATCTGAGATTTTTAAATGGTTTAGAGTTTAATTAATGATTTAAGTGTTTGATATCTAAGGATCTAGAGACCATGATTCACTATAGAAGTGAGGGCTAAGAACAGAGAGTGATCTTTGCAGCTATGCATTAATATGTACAAAAACACACACTCTATGTGTATGTGTTTTTTCCCCTCTCTCTAATAATAATTATTCCTTGTTTCACTTTATTAAGAAAAAAAGCGAGTAACAAATGTTACTAGTCTATGCAATAAAAAGCTGATGTACAGCTTTATTGATGTTTAAATCGGAGAACTGCAACCATTTTACAATTGTCTTCTTTCTTGGCTCAACATCCAATTTGATTTTTGTCTCAAGGTCCCCTGTACAAAATACAATCCTTTGATCTCTTTCCTGAGCGCATGATAAATGTTACCAAGCTGAGCACTTAAGCATAGATAAAAATAGAATCACTGCAATTCATACAAGAATAGGTATGAAAATAAATGTACACTGCACTTTGGGATCCTAAAGTTTTACATGTTTAGTTCTGTGTTGTTTTTGAACATGCAAGAATGTTTCTGTATTTTTATCAACGTCAGTAGTTGAGCGGATTAATGCTATGTGTCAAACAAATGTTTAATATAAATCCCATTTACTCCTAATCAGTAGCTGGTTTATTTTTCACTTAGATTTAGATTGTACTCAATGTTATATATGAGTTGATGGTAGGAAGAAAGATGCCCTGGAGTCATTATGACAGAATGCTTAAAGCTGTTATGTTAATCGGCTGCAGCTATCATAAAGCGAAATAATGTTAGATATTGTCAGGTAAATTTATAGGTTTGAAATTAGATTAAAATGCTGCTCACAGCTATTTTGCAAGAAGGCAGGATAGAAATATAATAGATATATATATATAGTTAAGTCTCTGTAACTCAATCTCCAAAATATGAGGGAAAAACAGCAGTCATTATCAGGGTGAGGAAAGCTATGCATGTAAGAATAGGCTTAAAAGAAGTCTTAGGAAAAGATCAGATTTTTAGTGCATAAATTCATATTGGATTGTCAGAGCATGAAGATTCCACAGCAATCAGCCAAACAAATAAACAAATCAATATGTGCAGAGGTGCCACCAAAATGTCATCTCCAGCTGTTGATCTCTTTTATAGGAATGGGTCTGTTACTGATCAGAGCCAAGGCCGAACTGTGGTCACCCTCAGTCCATATACAGGGGTGGTCCACATTTCAATCACTACTCATTCAGACACAGTGAAAGAGCTGCCATCATAATAAAACACTTAATACTAGCACAGATCCTAAACTTGTGTGAATGAAGGAGCAACAAAACCTAAGGTGTTGTATCAATACAGACTTCATATACAGTGGAACCTCACCTTACGCGGGATATCCGTTCCGGACCCCCCTGCATAAGGCAAATTCCACCTATGCTCAAGCCCCATTCAAGTGAATGGGGCTTGTGTGCACGGTGGTGCGCATGCGCCACAGGCGCACACCCCATTCATTTGAATGGTATGCGCCACCCCTTGCGCCCCATGCACATATGCGGGTACACTGTAATAGGAATTGTCCTTTGATGTATGTTCTACTGTATTTCAAATTGATTTTGACGCACGATAAAAATGTGTATTATTATTCCCAACTGCACTGAAATCTGTTAGCTATGGAATGCTGTATATAGGCATTCATATAATTGTAATACATTGTATAATCCAGAGTATTCAAGTTTACACTTCTGCATATTTGTTGAGATCATGTTGTCTAGGTGTGAATAAAACAAACAAGCAGAATTACTTTTCCATATATTTTTGTTAATCTGAATCATCTGCTGCAAGTACGCCTTTTATTTTCTTCTATCATCATAGATCAAACTTAAATACAATATTTAAGTAATTTAATATTTCTGTCTCCTTTTACTTTTACTCCTTGGCTAGCCTTAACTCTTTGAAATGTTTAATCCGCCATCCACTGAGGCCTCTCGTTCTCTTTCATTACAGATAGTGTCTTTTTTCATCCCTCCCCGACAATGTCCCTGGTTTCAGATCAGAGTTCTTGTGGCTCCTAGTGATTTAGGCTTAATAGTGCAAATCTGTTTTTTTTTTTTTACATTATCTTTAAATTCTATGGGGATATTCTTCAGGTTGTATTTCAACATGATGGTTGATTTAGTGTTCCTCTTTAGCTTTAATCTAATTTTTTATTATAGTAGTTCATGGTGTGTGCCACAGTCTGCTCCTGGTCCTTGTTTTTGCAAAGAGAATGAAACATCTCCATCTCCAGTGATGTAGTCTATTTGATTTCTGTATTGGCTATCAGGTGATGTCCATGTATATAGTCAGTTCTTAGGTTGCTTGAAGAAGGCCTTTTAAAATTTAGTCTGTCCCTCTCCGCTTCATTTCTTGATCCTCGACCAAATTTTCCTGAGTCGTTAATTCTGCTCTGTCTCCTGTTTTTGCATTTCAGTTGCATACATTAAACAAGAAGTCCTGTTTTGGTTTGTGATTACAGTTAGCCCTTCCCAACTGTGTGCTTGCCATCTGTGGATGGGAGCATCCATAGATGGCCTCACCTTTTCTCCCCGATGGCAGCTTGTGCATGTAGCTGTGGAAGTGCATTTACGTGCGCATCACACCACCATTGGGGAGAGCAGCTTGAGCTTCTGTGTTATTTCCTATCCATGGGGGGATTGATTCTGGAACAGAACCCCAGTGGATACAAAGAGCCAACTGTAATTTCCTCCTGGAATCCAAGACAGAATCTTTCAGTTTCTTTTTCTGCCTCTCTTATTAGAGCCTAAACTTGGATTCAGATTATATTAACGGGCTTTCCCCGAAGTGATGTGATTGTATTAGATTTAGCATCATATCCTTTGACTGCTTTTGCTACATCTCTCCTCACTATAAATGCCACCCTATTGCTTCTTAAATTTTCATTTCCTGGATAAAACACTGAATCAAAATATCCCATTCCTTTCCATGTTAGCTCACTCATCACAAGTATTACAATATTTATACATTTTATTTGTTGTTTTACTATGTCTAGCTTCTCTGGATTCATGCTTCTCACATTCCATGTTCCTATAATATGTATTGTGCAGGTTTGGGCTTTTCCTTCATCTCTGAGCATGTCAACAGCTGAATGTCCTTTTGGCTTGAGTCCAGTTGTCATACTAGACATTAAGGGAGAGGTATATTTGTTTAAATATTTTTTTCTCCCACAACAGAATTTTCTTAGAGATACATAACTCTTTCAATGAGATATCGAAACACCTTTCAATGACCAATCACAAAACAAAGTATGCTGACTCAAGATATGTAGTTGAGAAAGAACAACATGTTACAAATGTCTTTCTCAACTTGAGAAAGCACTAGTTCAAAATACATGCTATTCATATTATCCAGCTAGATCCTAGGAGATACTGAAACAATGTCAGTGTCAGGAAATTAGTTGCTATGGCCCCAGAATTGTAAATTATTTGTTGCTTGCCATTCAGATATTGTCATCAAGAATGTGGTTGGACAATGAGAACTGTAACAGAATAGGAATTCAAAAGTGGAGTATCCTTGCATTTTTATTAGGTCTTCATTTGTCAAATGGGTAGAGATTAATCAAATATTCCAATTTTACTACTGAGGTAATCTGTAATATTAGCTATCTGTGATAGTTATAAATATAAATTTATAGCTGAACAGTATAAGTATAAATGCTGGGCAGAGTTTTACAGTTAGAATTAGGTAAGTGTTCTGACAAAGGCCATTTCAAAATGCCACCATTCTTCCTTTCCCCAGGGATTGCATTGATACTTAGTAAAGATGATGGGATGAAACACCACTTCAGGCTTCCCTGTAGTAGAGTAAGGCCAATGTCAACCATAGTTTCAGTAATACACACTTAATCAGCAGTCCTATATCTGGGATCATATCTGTCCCTCTGGGGGCCACCTGCACCAGAACATGACCCTTGCACCTGACACATCAATACCTGCAAAAGGAAAGCAATCCCGAAGCTTGGACAAATGTTGGCATTGCCTATTGAAATGCCCAAGGACACCTGAAGTAGCACTTTATAAATGTCTTATGTTCTCTCATCAGAAATGTAGATAAGGAAATGTGTGAAATACTTAGTAGCACCATGCTGGGATTGGTTTATGGCCATCATTTTTACTCTTTCCTAATTAAAAAAGTACCAGGTCCTCTTAACTGCATGAAATGCACTCCAGAGGCTTAGATGGTGATAATGTCTTGGAACAAATGTTTAGTGTTTTATAGTACACGTCACATAGTTTGACATGAAGATGTGTAGTGCCAAGATGTTGAGGTACTAGCTTATTATAAAACAGTTAATCTTTCCCAGATTTTAAAAAATGATTAAATGTGAAAAAAATCAGTTCAATTTAGAGGAACAGATATAAAGCCAAATAATTCTTAGAGCCCAGCAGTGTATTGTTGTATATTGCAGATTCCCTGATTTGCTTTGCATTTTAAGTTGGTCTTGTTTTTCGGAACTCTTGAATGAAAGTGGAGCATCAGTTTCCTTTATTTTGTTTGGTTCTAATTGGGGGGTTTCCCCCACAGGAGAAGTGGAGAAAAGAGGAGAGAAATGGGAGAGTAGCTCTCAATAACATAGACATATAGAAAAGCTGGATCTTTGGTTGTGGACCAAAGATTGGCAGGTTACAGGAAGTGTTTATTCATGTCAAGACTTAAGGAAGGTGATCTATATGAAGAGACAGTGGTAATTTTTCTGCTTATATCCATTTCATTCCCTCTTGCTTAACTGCATAAAGTCAAAAGAGCCAAGTACATACTATGATGTCCCTGCTTGCTCTGTTTGCACTTGCTGTTTGGATCTCAGTAAACCACATATCAGCCTGATCTTGTGTTCTCTTCTTCACCATGTTCCCAAATCTTTCCCTGGTAAGTCTGAAGCTGCCCTTACCATAGCAGCGAGGACCCATATGACCTTCTAGAGTCCATCCTGAGTGCAGGAGAACCCCCAAGCTATGAACATGGTCTTTTAGCGGAAAACAGACATGTCCAGAATCAATTGTAATCCCAATGTCAAATTGGCTTTCCTAGTTATCAACGGACTTTTGCCTTGTCTGGAGTGGACTGAGTGCCAATCCCCCACTGGGACTCTAGGACTTTAGAAAGGAAGATTAGAAATAGAATTATAGTTATCTAGGCTGGCGTGGTCCATTGAAGGTTGCTTCTACAGAGGTTTTACTTCAGTTTCTTCTGTGGACATTGAAACACAATTGTTTTTCAAAAATGCATTCACAGTCTCCATCATACGCTTGACCAGCCCTTCTCTGGCAGCTGTAATCAGCCAACATGGAAACAGATTTAACAAATAAGTGGTTGGCCTCACTTCTCCAAGCAACATGTCCACATAATCAGATGAAGCAAAGTGGAATCTATCCACCCAGAATCTCTTGTCAATGTAGAGTTCACGTCAAAGTACTGCTAAAACTTTTACATAATTTAAAATATACTGCATAGTTCCTTTAAAACACGCACACACACATTCAAGGGGAGGTTGTAAAGCACTGGACATGTTTTCAACAGAACGAAGCTGGACTTGTTTAAACACTAGAAGATATAGGTGTATATAATAAAAAATAAGTATAGATTCATTTGCATTTTGCACTATGGTCTAAATCCAATTATTAGTGCCAATTATAGTTGATCAGTTATCTACTGGTATACTCAATACAACAGCTGGTATAGTGGTTTGACTGTTGGAGTACGACTCTGGAGGTCAGAGTTTGATTCCCTGGTCAGCCATAGAAACCCACTGGGTGACCTTGGCCAAGTCACACACACTCAGTCTCTGAAAACCCCATGATAGGATCACTTTAGGGTCTTTATAAGTCAGATGCAAAGGGATAACAACAACAACAGAATCAATTGTCAAATGTTGTCAACACTTATATAGATAACCATTGATTTGATGGATCTATTCTAGTTAGGACTAGCAGCTGGATTTAGATCCATCTGATGTGTTTTTTTAAACCACAAACACATAGGGGTATAACAGACCGCCACGAAGGGGCAGCTTCACGTTGCTTTGAGAAAGCTGGATTGGGGCCATGGAAGTTGCTTGCCATGGCCCCAATCTGCCTTTTTGCCAGCCCAAAAAGAAGCGGCAAAGAGCCTCTCTTTTTTGCAAAAAGCTGGCTTTTCCACACTGCTGTGGCTTTAAGGTACTCCGGCGGTGTGTGGCATATAAACACTGCACCGCCAGGGTGCATGCACGCTGGTCCATGTGTGAGCAGCTTGGCGACGTGAAGCTGGCTTCCAGGCATCTTGGGTGCGTGTGTTCCATGTATGCCATTCCCCCAAGCTGGCTGGAAGCCAGCTTTTCAGGCCATTCTGTTCTGGCTGATAGTTTCTTAATTCAGCGAGCAGGTCTTGTGGTAACTACCCAACAAACTAAATACACATTGCCTTGTGTTATGGGGTAGACAGTAATCTATACTAAATTTTAGTATATATTCTTCTATTTTGTAATAGCTTCCCAGACAACCTAGATAAAAACACCATTGAGAAATGAAAGGTATGAATCCATTTATATCTTTTTCTATTGATAATTCCTTTTGTAATTATATTCCCACACAATTCGTTTAGATATTTGTATTTAATAATGAAAAATACCTTAATATTTTCACGCCAACATTAGAACTTCCAACACAACTTGCATGAAATACCATGTGGACTTGGAGAGACATATCCTATGTGGTTTCATTCTTGTGTTGTTTCAGTCCAACTGATCAGAAGAAATGGGTCAGACATCTAACATCACCATTGCCAATATGTACGAGTGTGTGTGTTTTAAGGGGAATGGAACAGCTTTTGTGAGGACAAAGAGAAATGAAATCACTTTCAGTGAAAGAAAAGGGCCTCATTATAGCCACCAACAGCAGTTATTGACAGCTACACTTCCTATTAACAAGGAGCGTTTAAGAGTTTGGCTGTTGGATCTTTGGACTTGATCTAATTTGCTAGCATTAATTAGTTTCTTTTGAGCACAGACACTTGGTGCTCACAGCTATAGATTTAGATGACTAATTAGGACAGAAAATTGAACAGAATGGGGTAAGGCATTAACCTTCAACCATTACCAGCTGGGGCTCTTATAAAGACTACCAAGTCCAAATGGTTCCTATTCATATAACAGAGTATCCTAATGAATATCAATTTCAGCCAGGTTGCTGTATTCCTACTAGCTCTGCCTTATATTTTATATTACCTTCAATAAAGTTTTAATTGCATGTCTCTAATTATTTGGTTTAATGTCCAAAGAAGGCACACATGATAGCAGAGTTACTTATATTTCCACAGTTATGCTTTCCTTTTGGCTCTTTAAACAATTGACATTGGCCTTGAGCTTTAACTGAGACTCAGCTTTCTGTAATTTGAGGTCAATATGCCATTACTATCTTAATCATTATAATATAGGTAGTTAAGCCATCAAGTTAAAAGATTGCCATTAACTGAGAGGTGTTTAATCCTGACACATTCCCTGAATATATTTGCATTAATATCCCCAGCAAGAACTCTTGATACAGCCAACTCCTGAGGCTTAAACAGTAGCTTGCTAATTAAGTACATCTTCATTGTTAACTATTCTGATGATATGTGAGCAATGTGGCTATGTGTTAACATGGATATCTAGGTTCAGGGGCAGGAATCTTCCTTGAAGCCATGAAATGCATGAAGCCTGATCCTATGCATATTTACTTATATAAGTATGTCCCACTCATTTTTAAAAAAAAAAATCAATAGCTTGGTAAACAATTGTAAGATTGGCCCTTGAGAGAAGAGGACTGAATCCCTGAGAGGACAATACTGTACTTCTCTATTAAAAACCTATTTAATGTTTTTATTTTTCTTACAAGTGACACTTTCTGTAGCAAGGCTGGGGACCTGTCTGCCTCCAGATGATAACTCCTCTCATCCTTGGCTTTTAGTTGTGCTGCCTGGAAGGCTGGAGTTCAACAACACTTGGAGGGTGATGGGTTTGTTGTTTCTGGTCTACAGAGCTTATGCGTTTAAGATGGCAAAGATGTTAGCTGAATTTTTCAAAATGAAGGTTGCTGGGAAATTTTGAACTCCTTTAAAATATATGAGTATCTTGTCTTTATAAAATGATTGTTAACATGCAGGTCGTGTGCCTAATATAGTCATTTCTTTCTTGTTGTGATCATTATCATCTAGCATATGTTCTCAAAAGTGTGGTCCATGAACTCAGTTCAGTTGATCTATGGAAATGTTGCAGAATATCTGAGAATATATGCACTTGGTTCTTCATTGCTTTTTTCTTTCTGATAGTGGAGACCTGAGCCAGACTAATAAGGACTTGGCTTAGAGCCCATGATTTTCATTAGAAAAGGGCCTCAGTTCAGTTCAGATCCCAAATTAGTGATTCAGTCCAGACAGATGTAAACAAAAATCTGATTTGTTCTCCAAACTGAGATTCAGAAATTCAGGTCACCAGTCTTCCCCCATTGACTTGCAGTGATAAACCAAAATGGCTATAATTTTTTTTCCTTGGCTTTTCCGCCCACAGATCTATATAGCGTTTGGAGACATACAGTAATAGGCCTTAAGAGATAAACCCAACAAATTTCATACAGCTCTAGGACTCAAAGCATCTTATAAAAATTAGATACAGTTAAAATCTATCATCAGTGAAATGTACGAACAGTTTAATAATTAAAATATTAGTAAAATTCAAAACAGTTTACTGTAAATTTATTGTTATTATTTTTGTTTATGCCGTGTCTTTTCCCCAAAACTGGGACTCAAGGTGAGTTACCAATTATAACAATTTTAATATAGATAAAATGCTTTTTAAAAATGGCTGTTAAAAACAAATATAAGAACAGTTTGTTGTTATTGTTTTAACTGCCCTCAGGTCACTCTCAACTCATGGTAACCCTGTGGATGAGATATCTCCAAGACCCCCTGTCCTCCACTGCTCTGTTTAATTCCTGCAACCCCATACCCATGACCTCCTTAGTAGAGTCCAACCATCTGGCATGTGGCCTTCCTCTTTTTTTATTTCCCTCCATTTTTCTTAGCATTATTGTTTTTTCCAGTGAGTCCTCCCTTCTCATGATGTGTCCGAAGTATGAGAGCTTCAGTTTTTTATCTTGGCTTCCAGGGAGATTTCTGACTTGATCTGCTCTGGAACCCATTTGTTTGTCTTTTTGGCTGTCCACGGGATCCTCAATACTCTTCTCCAGCATCACATCTCAAATGAATTGATTTTCTTCCTAAATTCTTTCTTAACTGTCCAACTCTCACATCCATACATGGTAATAGGGAATATGATGGCTTGTATGATTCTAACTTTTGTGCTTTTGTGTATATCTTTGCATTTTAGAATCTTTTCTAGTTCTTTCATAGCTGCCCTCCCCATTCTTAATCTTCTTCTGATTTCCTGGCTGCAGTCCCTGTTCCTATCAATGTTTGATCCTAGGTATGAGAATTCTTTTACTATTTCTATTTCCTCATTGTCTAGGTTAAATTTGTGTAGATTCTCTGTGGTCATTATTTTTGTTTTCTTAATGTTCAACAGTAGGCCTGCCTTTGCACTTTCTTCCTTGATCTTCCTTAGTAGGTGTTCCAGGTCTGTGAGGTTTTCTGCTAGTACTATGGTGTCATCTGCATATCTTGTTGATATTCATTCCTCCTATTTTCACTTCTTTTGTGTCCAGACCTGCCTTTCTTATAATAAGTTCTGCATACAAATTGAACAGATGGGGTGAAAAGATACAGTCTTGTGTGACCCCTTTGCCAATTGGGAACTATTTTGTTTCTCTGTGTTCTGTTCCAACAATAGCCTTATCAGGACTATCAGATGTGTTGGCACTCCCATGTCTTTAAGGGCCTTCCATAGTCGTTCATGATCTATGGCTTTCATGATTTATGATCAAAGGCTTTGCTATAGTCTATAAAGCACATGCTGGTTTTCTTTTGGAATTCCATGGTGCGCTCAATTATCCATCGTATGTTTGCAATGTGGTCCCTAGTGCCTCTTCCTTTCCTGAACACCATTTGGACCTCGGAGATTTCTCTCTCTGTGTATGGTTGAAGTCTATGTTGCAGTATTTTGAGCATAATTTTGCTTGTGTGGAAAATCAGTGCTGTGCTCCTATAGTTGCTGCAGTCTTTTGTATCTCCTTTTTTGTGGATAGGGATGTACCGTATATTGATCACTTCCAATCTGTTGGCCATTGTTTTCTTTTCTACATCTTTTGACATGTTGGTTAGCACTAGAGTTGACTCTGTCAGTGTGGATTGCTGTAGTTCAACGAGAATATTCCTGGTGATTTGTTTTTCACAATTTCTCTTATTGCAGATTCCACCTCGCTTTTTCAAATTTGGGGTTAGTTGTGATTATTTGGGGGTGCTTTGAGATTATTAAAAGCCCTTTCCCCATCAGCAGTCAATTCATGAAAGCTGTTGAAACAAACAAAAAAGGCCTCCTCTACTGCCTAAATTACACCATGGAAAGAGCTAGTCTAGTCACTCTAGGCAGGGAGTTCTAGAGCCCAGGAGCAGCTCCAAGAAGGTTCCATCAAATGTGACTGTGATGTGTGTGAATGGAGAGGAC
Organism: Sceloporus undulatus; assembly: GCF_019175285.1. Lineage (NCBI taxonomy): Eukaryota > Metazoa > Chordata > Lepidosauria > Squamata > Phrynosomatidae > Sceloporus > Sceloporus undulatus. The sequence continues at coordinate 50,152,135 of NC_056527.1, forward strand.
AGCTTTCACTGAAAATCTCAGAACCTGGAGAATACAGTCCTTCCTGGACTTAAGCCATATAGTGTTTTATAACAAGCACTTTCAATTGGGCTCAGAAGCAGATTGGTAGCAGTTGAAGCTGTTGTAACAAGGGAGTTATACTAGCCCTCTAACTGGTCAACTTCAACTATAAAGTTTTCTGTTCTCCAGAAACAAAAATAATTTTTGAATATAGTTGACTGCTCAACCTTGACAGTTCATATGCCATTATCCTGGACCTGCCCCTCTGTTACTGAACCTTCCTTTAGCACTTAAAATATCCCCAACCTACACAGCTGAGGAACTTCACCATGGAAAACCAATGATACTGGGCACACAAGCCGATGTCAGCTTTTGGTAGAGGGAGGCAGGCAGGCAGAGAGCTTCAGTCTTCCTGTGTTCCTCATTTTTTGTGTCAAGATGGCTGAATCTATTAAAAGTTTAACTAGTGATCAGATATGATGATGAAATGGCAGCTTACTTGAGCTTTATTCTAAGTAGTCCAACTGATGAGATTCACTGACTTAGTACAAGGAAGTGAGAGGGTCACAAAGGCACGGTTTACCAGCAGTGAAATCTAGGGAATTTCTTAAGGGGAAATTCCCCTGATTAATCTTTCAGATCCCCCTTAAGGTATTTGATGATCTGGGTTGGTGTTGGAGACTTCTTTTTCATGACCCCTTACCTCTCCCATCCCTGCCTAAGCCCCTTCTGGGAAGGAGAGTGTGAAAGCTTCTTTTGCCAAGAAATTCAGCACTCTTCCCCCCTGAATCACAGTTCTCACCTCTGCCGCCTCACTGCTAGATATTTCTGCATCTGCCCTGAATAAAACTGCTTGGTGCTGCCTTTTAAAATACTTGAGTAGGCTGTTGGTGCTGTAATGCCCTAGCAATTTCCCCCTGCTCATTTTACTGCCTACAGTGAATGCAAATAGTAATCCAGGGATCTGTTGCCACCTCAGAATGATCTAGACAATATAGCACTTTTTCTTCAGAATTGTGTCTTACTTTTAGTACTGCTTCTTTTTTCCAACCCTTGGGGTTGAAGGCAAAATAACCTGCCTCTTTCTGTCCTTGGGGCCCCATGTGGATTTGTATTATTGCTGTAGAGATGACTCATAATTAAGTTAAGATATAACGGTAATAATGATGGTTAAAACTATAGATATTTACATTTAATTAATGAAGGGACCTAATGAAAATTAAAAGTACTAGTTTGTTTGCTCAGGTATATGGACAAGACAATAATCATGTTTTGCTTTGTTTTACAATAAAGATTAAATAGGCAATTATAATAATACCTGTGTTTGTGAGTTAAATAAATGTGGTTGTTGGACTACGAAACTGTGTGTGTGTGAGAGAGAACAGGCACACAGATTATTATTATTATTATTATTATTATTATTATTATTATTATGTTTATTTATATCCCACCTTCCTCCCAGTACAGGGACTCAAGGAGGCTTACAAATCTAAAACTACTAGATTTTACTACTTTACTAGAGAAATTGCCTTTAAAAAGATGTATCACACAGAGAAAGCAGCAGACCCTCATCACAGCACTTTCAGCTACAGTATCTGATAATAACTATTACTGCAAATGAGCAAATAGATGCCAGAGTGACTGCATAATTTCAGTGACCTCACATAATCCTTCCCCATAAACATTGAGACTGAAAAATGCTGGTGAGATTTCCTGCTCCAGATTTACATGTTAGAGCTGTCAGTGAATAAAGCATTCTTCCTTTCTCTCTGCATCATGCCGCCTTGGCATTTTCTTTATATGATCATGCGGTCAGGATATACTGCTTGCTTTTTTCCTGCTTATTTTTGGTATTTTCTTTATGCGAGGATGTTAAAGTTACATTATCTTTACCCTGCTTATTTTTGACATGCAGATTTCCAGAGGGTGAATTCTCTTCCACCTTTCTTGATCTTACCTCATTCTTTAGCCAAAGATAGCAGGAATAAAGTCAGGAATATTAGTACATATAGAAAGTATATGTTCTTCCAGTGAACTGTATAGCCTTTCTTTAGTGTTTCCATTCAGAAAAAGCACCGAGGAATGGTCCTAGATGATAAAATTTGACCAAAAAGAACCTAGAAAATGCAGGTGACACCTGCAGATTAGTCAACACTGCCCCACCACATGATTATTTGTTTACATCAGCTTAGCCTGTTGTTGCTCCTTGTTTGAGCACTTTATTTGGATTTGTTTCAGAGTAATTAATATTGCACATCAAATTGAGAATAGAGTTATCTGCAAATACTGTGCCATATGTCATTGTGGTGTTCTAAAAATAATATAGCAGTGACATGTGGCTATGATAGTGGCACATGGCAACATACTGTTAACAAATGCTTGCAAGAGTAATATGAAAATAAGAAAATGTTTGTTTATTTCCACAGTAACTGCTTGACAACAACCACATATGCTTTATAGAATCTGTCATCCCCCCTTCCCTTTTTCTTCTTATAATCTAGACTAATGTGATTTATTTCAGAGCTGAAAAACTGCAGATGCATTTCACCAAAAAGGTATCAGTTTAATTAATAACCATTATGCATTCAAAACTGTTAGCCCATTGAGTGGCTTTCCAACAAATAATGCCATTAGGCCTCATATAGAAGCATCACTCTCCTCAGTTGTCACAAAAATAACTGGGCCTGCTGCCTTTTTTGCTTTAGAGGTTTAAAAAGAAATGTGTTGTATTCTTTTAGTTACAAAAGTCTGTAAGATCCAACTGTTCTAACTTTTTAATGTACAGTGGTACCTCGGGATACGAAATACCCAGGTTACGAAATTTCCGGGATACGAAAAAATCCCATTGGAAATCATTGTTCCGGGTTACGAATGTTTTTTCGGGTTACGAAAAAAATTTTTGGTGCTTTTCGGCGCTTTTTTGCACGAAACGCGGCTTTTCCCCATTAGCGCCTATGGCAATTCGGCTTACGAAGGCTTTTCGGGTTACGAAAGCGGCCGCGGAACGAATTAATTTCGTAACCCGAGGGAGCACTGTATATCAGTAATGTTAACAAGCATAGTATTAACCTATAAGTACAAAGACAAGCACACACTCAGATTTCACACAGTGATATGTGACCCACCATTACACGGTTCACAAATTTTCTACTCCATGGGAGAGGTGATTTAAAATGGGAAGGAATCGGCACCCTTCCATTCTCTCTCCCATTATCCCTGTATGCTTAACACCAGCAACTTGTTTGCATTTCTTCCTGAGGAAAAGCAACCCTGTTCTCTTCTCCACAATGTGACCTGCCTTTACTATCTTCCCATCCCCATGGTGTAGGATTTTCTTTTGAAAATAGGAATTTTGACGATCTTAATTAGTGCAGAAGTCACTAGCCTCCTTTTCTTGATAGGCTTTTCTGTGCCATTGGTTTCATTGGCTGGAACAGAAAGAAAAACGTGGCTTCAGGATTTTGTATGTGTGTGCTGTGCTGCTTAGACACCTCCTCCCCTTTCTACCATGATCTCTAACAAGTGACTTGCCTGTTTGCTTCAGTTTACATCATGAGAAATGGGTTTCTGTTGAAATCTCTCTTCACCCTTCACCTTTAATCTTGACAAGTGAGGCCTGATGCCTGTGTTTGCCTCCAGCTTCAACCTGTAGTTGTCTAGCCTCCCATCCACCCCAGTGGGCACCACTGTCCCTGAACAGTTCTCAGTTCTCTCGCATTGTGTATATTCTGGTTCTTATGGTGTTTTCAGATCTTTTCAAACAGGCATCTGACAATTTGTTCATCTGAAGTGGTTCCATACATGACCTACAAAAATAGTACACTTTTTAAAAATATGGTCTATAGATTGTTCACTCGCAGAATATGCATGTATTCATTGTAGAATTCAACATTAACAATGCAGAAACAACATTCTGCATAACCACCTTCTCAGCAGATTGTGTTTAATCTCTGCTCTGTATGATTTCTAAATACAGCATTGTTTTATAATACAAAATGTCTCTGAAGAGTCTTGTACTAATTGTAGTATCTTTTAAGAAAGCTCTCTCTTTCTCTGACACACACAGAATTGACCAGCTTTCTATCACAAGGAAATATTTGTAATTATAATCAATATACCTACTGCATTTCAACAAGTAGGCACATAAGAAAATGCATTATTGTTGTGGTTTATGTGCTTTCAAGTCAATCCCAACATATGGTGACATCCTGGGGTTTTCTTGGCAAAAATGAGGTTTGCCATTGCCTTCCTTCAAGGCTGAGAGAGAGTGACTTGCCCAAAGTCACCTAGTCAGTCTCTGTTGCTGAGTGGGGATGCAAATCATGGCCTGCCAGAGTCCGAGTCCAACACACAAACCACCACAACCACACTGACCATCTTAAAGTTAGCATAATTTTTAAAATACTTATTTCTTTTTTATTTCGTCCATTATCTTTTGTTCTGCACTTTGCTGGATAAAACCCCTCTCTGTTCCCTTATCTTAATTATCTTTGAAATATTATTTAATCTAAATATTTCTAATCAAAATCAGAGTGTATGAAAGAGATGGGAAATGTGGTCCTCCAGACTTTGTTGGATTGTAGCTCCCATCAGTGGTAAAGGATGGTGGAAATATTAGTGCTGTGTCTGGAGGGCCACACATAGTGTCTTTCATGCTGTATGGATCCCTGACAATTGCTTCTCATTGCGAGCAGGAGCCTTTATAGAAATCTGTGGGATTTTGTGTTGTTTTATTAGCTGTTCAGTAATAATCATTGGAATTCTGAGATACTTTCCTTTTCCACCTACCGTTACAATCTTTTATGCTGGTTTAAAAATAAAGTAACATTATGCTAGATCAGCCTTCCTAAATGAGTTGCCCTCCTGTGTTGGACTAGAATTCCTATCATTCTCAGCTAGCATGGCATTATACTAGTTGCAGAAAATGTAACTTCTAGGCCAAGTTATGTAGAGGTCACTACATTGGGAAACAAATGCTGCAGTCTATAGAGAATTCAGAGAAACACAAACCTTTAGTTCTTGGTCTATGGGTGTTGTGGATTGAATATCTTACAATTTTTAAATTAAAGAACAAAACGTTTATTTTTTGCTTTTGAATCAGCCCTAGTAATTTTAAGATCTCTGCAACAACAGAAAAACTGGGTGGAAAAAAAATTTTTTTTAAGGTATTCAGGTAGGAAGAAGTCTGCAACTTAGAGCCTGAACAGGCAGGCCAAAATAAAGCTGCTTCAGGTTACTTTGGCGGTATGCTGTTTAAATGACATATGCATCTTAAGAGGCCAGAGCTGCAGCAAAGCTGTGGTCCAGTCCTAAGGACTGGCTTTGGCGTGGCTTCCAGCCTCTTAAGACACATAGATCATTTAAACAGCATACCTCCAAAGTGACCCAAAGCAGCTTTATTTTGGCCTGTCTGTTCAGGCCCTTAGTTGCCATCTAGAGGTTTAAGTCCCCAAAGTCTGACTTACCTATTTTTCTCTGCCATCTTTTGTTTTGGTTTTGAAGCCACATCACATAACATCTCTGCACAAATGTCAACAGAGTGTGTTTAAATTGCTCATGCAGTCACATCTCTTGCTTCTGAATATTGTGTAAAGTGGGAACTGCATTGTCCCTATAGACATAGAAGGATGCATGTGCTCCCAGCATCATCTTTCTGACATCTTGAACCCTGGTATTTCCCATAGTGTAGACACACAAGTCAGCTTTTCTTTGCCTGGAATGAGAATGTGCAGTTGTTGGCAAATACTTTGTTGGCCTTTCCTTGTCACATGCAAACCAGTCCTTGTTCATCTTTTCTTTATTCTGAGCTGTGTACATGCTCTCCTGCCTCTGAAATACCTTGCAATATGAACAAGAATCTAATTTTTATATTTAACCTGATTTGCAACTACCTGTATTTAAATTTTGATGATAATTCTCTTGTCTCTCTTGCTTGGCTATTAAGTGAGGAAGTAACAGTTCATTTGGGAGTTGCAGAAATCTTTAGGACAAATCAGTCTAAAGAGGAAGGAGGCACATTTCCAATTTAGTTGTGGCTCAGAGACCAACACCTGGCACAAAACAGTCAAGGACGCCATTCAGTGAATATGTAAACTTGATGGGTGGTTTAGGAAATCATAATAACTGTGTATATTTAGGCCAAAGAGCATGAATGATGTGCTATTTCTGCAGAAACTTGAGAAGGTTGTGGTTTTAGAAACATGTTTACTTTTTAAATTGGTCAGAGGGGTGCTTTATATTTCCTGCTTCTTTTTTTTTTAATGAAATGTAGTGCACAGATCAAGAATCACACATCTTTTGTATGATTTTTGATTTGTGCACAAAAGCCTGTGAAAGACTTGAAGATGTCTGTCTTTTTAAATCCCAGGAGCCCCATTAGATGTGGGCTCAGGGAGATACTTCTGTTTCAGCTAAATGGAAAAGTGAGGAGCTATCTTCCACATTTTGCTTTGAAAGGAACTGTTCTGTCATGAGAGTAAGTAACTGACCAGAGTGGTGGTACTGTCAAGGGATTTGAAAAAGGTCTGTTTAATTTTGTTACATTTCTTAGAATCCCACCAATATTTTCATCCCATCGAGGGTTCTGACACTTTCTTTTCTTCCTGCAGAGAATTGCATGTGTATTTTGGTACACATTTTCCTAATGTATGCATTTTATACATAGTTCCCTGTTGCATCTTATTCAGAAAAGAAAAAAAAATCATGTTTTTCTTCTGAAGATGGACAGTGTGTTTTAATTAATAGTCTTACAGATTACAAGTTCGTTGAAATGTATATCTTCCCCATTCCTTGTATTGGCATGGATATGGGGTAGATACTAAGGTTAAATTTAATCTGCTTTATCCCCATCTTGTGGTGAAAAGGGGTGTATTCACCACAAAGTGTGCCTAATCTTTTTGCCTGGTATATTGACATCGTGCGATCTGAAGTCTGATTTGACCCCCCCCCCTTATTGGAGACTAGATTAGGATGAAACTAGAAGTCTCATTGCAATAAACTGTCTGCATTTTAGACTCTGTATCACACCTGCTGTTGTCCAACCACTCTTCTCCAAGTGGGACAGTTATTCCTACAGGATATGGGAAAACAGACTGAGGCTATGTTGCTATGTTTGAGTTCAACATAGGTTAATATACCAATATGCACTGATGGGTGATAGCTGTAGGGAAATGTTGTATGTGTTCTCGTTCTCCTCCTGGAGTCTGGTGCTGTGATGCTTGATGTCAAGAATTCTTACTATGGAGATGGGAAACAAATTGGAAATGTATATAGTGCTCTTAGAGGTTGCAGTTCTCTCTGAGAGAGGCCAGCGTGATCGGCTAAAAAGGTCTGTGTTTGTCACATAATTCAGATCTGCTTCTTGACAAAGCCTGCTTCGTTTTTACAGGTGTTGGGATGTGAGAAAGAAATAGTCTATAAAATGAATATCGTTATGAATAATGACCCCAGTGGGCCTGTTTAGCCTACTAAAAAAGAGGATGCAAGGGAAGGGGGCATATTCTCTCACTCTCTAAATCTGTTGGAGGGACAAATGTAGGAGATGCTGGTGACGTATTTAGTAATGTTGGAGACAGTGCCTATAGTGAGCTCTTCACTGAGGCAAAGTTTAACTGAGCGACTTCTAGCTCTTACTGCCAGCCATTGTGCTGTGCCAGCTCTTGCAAGGGTGTGATTTTATGGTGCCAGATAACCATTGGTTTTAAAATACAGCTGTGCGCATTTTTAAGAAATTTTGAAATCTTTTTGAACAATATTTTGATCACTCTTGATGTAAGTAAAGTCTCCAATTCCCAAAATTTGGAACAGAGATTACCCCAGTAAGAAAGGATATTGTGGCCCAAAGAAACCATTCTATTGTAGATACATATTAATGTGGGTATTAATAAGAGACATGAGAAAATAGGGATGAATCAAGTATATTAGGTACTTAATTCTTTTTATTTATATGCTTATTTGTTTGTTAAACATATATATTCTATCCTGTATAACTGGATCTCAGAGTGCTGTATAAATAAAAATGGATTTAAACAATTTAAAACAATTTGAAATTTAGTGCAGTATAGTGGTTTGAGCATTGGACTATGACTCTGGAGACCAGGGTTTGAATCTTCATTCACCCATGGAAGCCTACTGGGTGATTTTGGATAAATCACACTCTCTCAGCCTCAGAGGAGGGCAATGGCAAAACCCCTTAGAACAAATTTTGCCAAGAAAACCCCATGATATGGGATGATAAGCATGGTATAGTTGGCATAAAGATGAATGCAGTAGTTGATCAAGCCTGACCAAAAATGAAGCAAACTTTCAGAGAAGAAGAGTTTATGCTATGTCAGTTTTCTCCTTGCCCTATAATTATTTCTTTCCATCTCTCCATTTTCAGATTAATCTTGTTTTTCCTATATGTTTTTGCTCAAATTGGAATAATTCTTTAATCAGATCTGTTATGCATGCCATAGTGGGCCAGCCTAGGAAAGCTACTCCTGGCACACTGATGATGTGTATATTTTATTTGTTGCTTTAATTTAAAAGTAAAATAAGAAGTATTGATTTCTACTTGACTGGAGAGATGATTTAGTTTGAATATCAGTCTGATCTTAATCAGGTGAGAATTAATTGAGTTGGAGGTATTAGATATTCAGTGATGTTAACTGAACCATGATCAATCTACAGAGAAGCTGGCTTTTGTACTGTGTCAGAAATATAAAATAGCTCCCACAGAACAATGTAGAACCATCGTTTCATGTTTGCCTTACCTATTCTGCCTTATTAAATTCACCCATAAATTGATTCTTGACACAATATGTAATCTTCAGCATAAGAACCTAATAATAAATCACAAATTGAATACAAAATTTCAAATACAACTTTGTTTTAAAAGCACTGACCTGTTTTTAGTGATTTAAAATAATTTAGGAGCATCTAGATTGCTTGCAAAATAAATGGTTTCAGATGGCCCCTACACTTGTAATACTTGGTTACAGTATTGCTTTCTCTCATTTAATTGTACTGCCAAAAGAATATGAACCTTAGAGGATTTTGTTCCTTTTTGTCCTAATGGGGTATAACTTTTAGCTTGTTCTGGTTCATGGTAGATGTTTTCCTATTTTAAGAGTGTGATAGCAATATCATAAGTGTTGAAGAAAATATAAATGGTGCGATAACACCTCCATAGGACCAGTTCTTAAGTAGTAAAATTGTAAACCCTTTATATAAACTACAGAGTAGTTCCTAAAATCAGTGTTACCTTGGCGAGGGGTAATGATTGATTTATTGAGAATATTGGAATACATGCATTATCATATACTGTAGATATATGTATTTTAAGTAATACATTTGAATGATAGGACCAGATTTAAAAATATGATTTTGTGTGCATATATGTGTATATTTGTGAATAATGAAATGAAATTGCAGAGTTACTGAAACGGTGCTAATCATCTGCATCATTCCAGTGACTTAAAATGTGGGTTTTTTTTCCAGATTGGGTTTGCTGATTCTGTTCTGCATTGCTTCTGTTTATATGTTTTTTCGTTTTTTCTTTTACCCTTTCCCCTCTTTTAAATCCTTTCTAATGTGATCTGTCCTAGAAATATGTATAGTATGTGAAATCTGTGTATAACTAAAGAACATTATGCCATTATAAATGTGTTAACTTTTAAGATGCCAAAAACCTGTTTGCTTTGGCTGTAGCAGACTAATATGGTTATGCAAGTATGGGAATTAAATAAATTAAACTGATAAATACCACTGATATACCTTATAGGATTGTTGTGGAGATTATGTATAGAATATACGTAACCTTGCTTCGATCCAATGGTAGAGGCAGGGAAATATAAATAAAATTATTATTATTATTATTATTATTATTATTATTATTATTATATTTTGATGCACTTTGCATACTCCAAAAGTGCTATATAAATGTCTGCTTTATGTTGTTTATGGTGAGACTACATTAGTTTTCCTGTTTCAAAAATCTCTGAATACAAAAAGGGTTTATTTAAGAAAATTATTCAGTTCATGTGCTTGGAGAAAGCACATAACTATTTCAGCTCACCAGCTTAGATTTACACATCATCAGCATTTTGTTAACAGGAGATAGCTGGAAGTCACTATAAGAATCACATCAAAGCCTCTTTGTAAAGTGAACATTCTCCCCATAAAAAGTGGTGGCTGACACCAGGTGAGACACAGGAAGAGAGACAGTGGGAGCTGGCAAAGCCCAATCAAAGAGCATAGTGGCTAGAAGACCTTTTCAAAAGATGTGATACTGCTCTAGTCTTTGTGCTCTGTGGCTGGACCTCCAAATTTGCATGTGCAAATGTATACCTCTTGACTTTGGCCATTGCCCTGACAGCAGACAGCACTTCTACTGAGGAGAACAATAATAATCAGGACCATCAGAGCCAGGCAAACAGTTAAATTTTGGCTTTCCATATCTGGGGAAGTAGCACAGCAGATAGAAGAAAGGCAGGACAAAAGCAGTCACAAAGCAGTGGTCCTCATACCTTTATAATACTTTTAAAACACACTGATGAATGACTTCATCCTTTGTTCAGTCATCTTTTTTCTATATGTCATAAATCATTTTGGCTAGTCCCACATTTAAAAGGATGTGTTGTTGTTGCCCTTCAGTTCATTTCTGGCTTACAGTGACCCTAGGGCAAACTTATCCCAAGGGTTTCTTGTCATGATTTGTTCAGAGAGCTATGACATTGCCTTCCTCTGAGGCTGAGAGAGTGTGATGTAGGGTCTCCATGGCTGAGTGGGGATTGAAACTTTAATCTAGTCCAACACTCAAACCACTTTACCACACTGACTCTCTGTTTTAAAAAAGGGTACACTCAGTTTAATATTAATATGTTGTGGACAGTGTACATAGCATTTGACACAAAATTTGTGCATACATTGTCAGCATTGCATGACAGCAATTTTTTAAAGAATTCAACACAGGAAACCTCAATATAGGAAAGGAGGAGAAGAGGCGAGAGCATGGCTATGATCCAAGCTTTTTTGCTCATGGTATGTTTCTAGAGAAAGTGCCATCTTCCCATTCATAGCTCCTTGCAGCACCCCACATTCTGTTCCAGAACAGCTTTTGTGGGACATGGGCTGCAGCAATTGGGAAGGTGGTGAAAATCAACTCCCCACTCCTTGAATGGAAAGAGGCATGTCTGGATCCAACTCTCTGGGTTAATTGCAGATACAGGAACTTAAGTTTAGGGTAGGATGTGGTGACTTCAGGAGATTTACCAAAAGTTTTGTTTGAGGGGAAGGAGGAAATGTGCTGTCCTGAAGATGTTCTGGACCAGAGCCTGGCATTATGGGCTGCAAAAGATAAAAGATGGGGAGGGAGTTCAAAGAGATGAATGGCTGAGATGCTGTATTTTAATTGGTAATTATCAGTCCAGGTGAGCATCTGGTAAAAATCTTATGGCCTCCCATGCAATGCATTCTGCAGGGCTTTCTTGCTTTCTTTCTTTTTTTAAGTTTTCTTTTAAATATGCAAACAGTCCCATCTGTGCCTATGAGCATTTGCATGGATGGTATAATGTGGAAAATGGGGAATCACAGATGAAGCTGGTAGCAAGGCCATCTGCCCATCTATTATATTTGTCCAAGGACAGACTTGTGAGAAGAACATTAACCGCCCTTAAGGTAACATCAAGCACTTGGACTTTCTATTTGTTTGCTCATTTCCTGTTGTTGAGTGTCCCTCTATCGCCGTGTCTATTAGAAATGCAATTGTTTTTAAAATAAGAAGTGATGTTCACAGGCTTTTAATCTGTGGCTATAAGCCACACAAAAGTGCAGCTCCATGGGAGCTGCAGATTTTTCTCATCTGTGATATGCAACTTAAAAAACCCACAGGAAACTAGATTCATTATTTTACTACCGGTCTTGTGATCTCCCCCCACCCTGAGAAGTAGGCTCAAAGTAAAATGACGTACCATGATGGATTGTTGGATGGACTTGTCCTCCTTCTCCTTGCAGTGCGAAACTAGACTTGAAAGGCCAACTGTTCTTCACTCAGCATGTAGTATATGTCAGCAGACTGCAGCCCGATCATGAAAAGGGTAGTGCCCTGCAGTGATTATCTCAGTTGGCTGCTTTTGGAAAATCCTGTGAAAACATGGCAAGTATTCTTTGCCTTTAGCCTGTCCTCTTGTAGTTACACTCATTTGCAAAGCCCATTACCCATTTTTAAGCTGTTTTATTGGAAATAAGTAAATCAGGATACAAGGGGAGGAAAGGAGGGGGAGTCTGAGAGTTAATTTTGCTGGAAGTTAATTTTAATGTTAGAGGTTTTTCATCTCAAGTTCCATGATCTCTGAGTCTTTTACCTCCCTCTATCCAAAAATGGATTTTAATTAGTCATGAAGTTGTTACGAATATTCTGCATTTTAAAAAAAGAACTAAAGCAAGACTTCATGTGTGGTCAGCAGTGGATAAAAAAGAAGAAGAAGATGAGAGAGATGAAGTATTTTTCAGATCCATTGAAAACCTCTAGTAAACATTTGTAATTGAATAGTCCGAATTACAGTCTTTTCTCCCAGCAGCAGAGAGATTGAAAAAGGCTGTGGATACAAAAGCCAGAAGTAATTAAGTGGTGTTATATGTTCACGTGGCGGGATTGTAATGTTCTCAAGCCTGCTCCGTTTCCCTCCCTTTCCTTTTCTTTTTGAGTTAGCATTAACAACATTAAAGCTCTATAGCTGGAAGCACTTTTATCACTCTGTAATGATGCTTCCTGCTCTGGTTGTCTGTAGCTTAAGCAGGGCCCTTCGGAAGCTGGGGTATGCTCTCTGTAGCAGTTCGGTCTTTGTTCACTAGGACATCACACCTTTAACCAACTGAAGCTGGTGAGCTAACAAGTGAGAGGGACCTCCCGTTGTCTTCAGCTTTTATTTTATTTTGTGTGTGCGAGTGCTTGGGTTTTTACTTCACAGCTTTTCGGAAGGAATGATTACAAAAGGAGGAGGGAAAACAGTAGTACATCACTGTTTTACCATGGTCAGTGCTGGTGGGCAGCAGAAATCCAAATTGCTCTCTAGACTGAGAGCTTTACTTGGAAATCCCATCAGCATTCTCTCTCTATCTAATTATATCCATCTTATTTATATGAAATGGGAAAAACACATGTGCATATGGCCTGCTAAGACATAAGCACTGAATATCTTTTTGAGTAGTGTTTCATTTATCCATTTTCATTGGTCACTGTTACAGTTTTTAAAAAGGCATGCATGATACATATATATACGTGTATTTACACACAGACATAATATACAAGGCATTAAAACTTGTAGGTGCCCATTTTAAAAGCCTTTGGTTTTTGTGATTTTTTGTTTCAGAATGTTACCAGTATAGAATTCCAATATATATGTATATGTATTATATATATATATAGATTGGACACATAGCTCTGTCCTTTTTGTCTATGGCAATTACTGAACAAAATAAAAAATATATTTTTCATTAAGGCTGTAGTCCTGCTTGATCTACTACATGCTTAACTCCTGTTGAACATAAGATGTTTTATTTCTCATATCTAGAATGGTGGTGTAATTGAATTTGCATAAGTTTACATAGGCATAACAATAACTGAAGCAAAATGGTTTAAAAAATTTTGTACATGTGAGTCATAACAGTATTTGAAAGATTAGAGAAAGACCCATAAGGTATTAGTGTCTACATGTAGTTTTTACTCCTATTTGTATTTAAATGATCTAGGAAAAATAATCTGGCACCCAGTTAAATTTATCATCCTTTCAGTTACTCAAAAGGGGTGCTTCGATTGTGTATTGCTGCATGTCAGGGGATTGCACATAATACTAATAATAATAAATAAAAGTTTATTTATATTTCCCACCTCTCCCTACGGATCAAGGCGGGCTTACAATAATAAAAAATGGAACACCAATTTCCATATATAAAATACATCTTAAAATCAAGACAGCACATTAAAATCCATATATCAACATATCATTCACTTACTCAGAGTGGAATATCCCTTCAGTTTTATAAAAGATCAGGGGGATAAGCCCACCGGAAAAGGTCCGTTTTAATCGCTTTCTTAAAAGCTTCTTCAGTCGGATCTCTACCAGTAAAGCATTCCACAGTTTAGGGGCCATGACAGTAAATGCTTTGTGGGCAGTTGACAATAATCTGGTATTTGGATAATCCAAAAGATTCTTCCTGAATGTTCTGAGAGTGCGGGGCGAATTATGTAGGGAGAGGCGTTCCCTCAAGTAACTCGGGCCTAAGCCATATAGGGCTTTAAAGGTTATGACCAACACTTTGTACTGTGCCCAGAAGCTGATTGGCAACCAGTGAAGGGGTTTTAATACAGGTGTTATATGGTCAGATCTAGGTGTTCCAGTGACCAATCTAGCAGCCACATTTTGAACCAATTGAAGCTTCTGAATTCAGTACAAAGGTAGCCCCATGTAGAGCGCGTTGCAGAAATCAAGACAAGAGATTACCAGTGCAAGTATCACTGCTTCAAGGTCCTTTTGGTCCAGGTAGGGACGCAGTTGGCATATTAGCCAAAGCTAATGCCAGGCACCTTTGGCCATCGCATCTACCTGAGATGATAACTGTAGAGATGGATCCAAAAGTACCCCCAAACTGCATACTTCATCCTTTAGGGAAAGTGTGATCCCGTCCAGGATAGGTTGACAAATCTCCATCCCTGGACTTGAGGAACCTATCGCTAGTACCTCCGTTTTCCCTGGATTCAACTTGAGTTTGTTTTCCCTCATCCATCCCATTACCAACCCAAGGTAGGCATCCAGGGGAGAGATGCCATCCTTAGTCACTGTGTCAGTCGGAGACATAGAGAAGTGTATTTGGGTGTCATGAGCATGATGATAACATCGCGCCCCATGTCTCCAGATGATCTCTCCCAGTGGTTTCATGTAAAAGTTAAACAGCATGGGGGACAGAATGGTGCCCTGTGGGATGCCAGATGTCAGCTCTCTTTTTGCAGAGCAGCTGCCCCCCAACTCCACCATCAGGAATCTACCTGAGAGGTAGGATCTGAACCACTGAAGCGCAGTGCCCCGAATACCTAACCCCTCAGGCGTTCCAGAAGGATACCATGGTCAATGGTATCGAAAGCCGCTGAGATGTCCAAGAGCGCCAACAAGGTCACACTTCCCCTGTCGATGCACAGATGGAGATCATCGACTAAGGCCGTATGATTCTATTATTTCAGCCTTGGACTAAAAGAAGGATAAACCCACTGTTTAACATAGGGGTGGACATGCTCAAGGAGTGATAAGGCCATTTTTCACTCCTAGTTTTGCCAAGACTCCCATTTTCTTGTACTGGAAGTAACCCTTCAGTCACTTACTAAGGCAGTTTTTGGCTGCTCTGAGATAGGAGTCCCCAGAACACTATTTCACATAAAAACCATACCACTTGAATCATTATAGGCCAAAAAAGAGAGAGGTTTTGTTCTGACCAGTGTTGTTTCAGGGAGACTGAGGGAGTTGGGGGTTGCTGTGGGTTTGGATGGAGCCAAGGGCAGCATGTGCCACATGATTCCCACTTCTGATTTAATAGAACAGTAGTATAATGTAAGTCAACTAAAAGGATGGCAATAACAAGTTTATACAGTATGTTCAGAAAAGTTCCTAAGAATAAAAAAGTAGCATTGTTGCTACTTGAGCATTTAGGATTAATTCTTTAAAGCAGCATAATAAAGAAATTTGGGACACATATGTACTCCTGCTGGAGTATTAAGACCTGCCAAGAAGGCCATTCTCTGTGTCTCACCACTGAGAGTGGTGAAATATATGAAAATCCAAAAGAGACCTTCTCAGTAGAGTCTCCCCCAGTGATGCAATACCACATTTTAGTTTTAATTTCAAACCTAGGACTGTAATGTCTTTAGATAAGTTCCAGTTTCTCATCACACTGGACTGTGAATAATTGCTTTTGTTGACTGTATCTGCATCTGTAGAGTAGGGCAAGGAAGAAATACGAAAATGTGACAGTGTTGTTTATATGTATGTGTTGCATGTTCCGAGGCACAGCTCATTTTCAGACAGGGAGGTTACATCCAAGAAAGACGATAGGCATGTGTGAAGTGGTCCATCGGCATCAGCACTACAGAATGCTAATCAAAGGCTTGCTGTGTTATCACACAGGCTGTGACTTGTTGAAAGCAGTTTGAAAAGGAGCAGGGTTTCACCTCCTGGATTTGTTACAGAATAATACAGTTTCATAAATAGTTTAGTAGTATTGAAGATCACTCCCAAGTATGAGCAGTGTTAATTTGTTACGCAGTGTGAAGGGAAAATCCTAATTACAACCTTGTTGCTAAACAAGTGAGAAAGACCTTACAAAGAGCTTGAGGCAGCGGGCCAGGAGTGGCTAAGCTTGAAGGATCAGACTGGGTCACTGAGTGAGAAAATACATTGCTACTACAAAGGCTTCTTGCATTCTTTACTAATACTTTCACACTTCAATGGTGACTTGGACAGCTCCTTGAAAGCAGGTTGTAACAACTGGAATATTTTGATGTTGCAAAAGACTAGCGATAAATACCTTCAACACACCCGTCAAAATGTGCGTAGCTGCAATGGGGTTGTAATCCAGCAGAGTAGAGGAGAATCGGGGCCTCAGCACTATGTAACCATGAGACTTTTGGTGAAACAGAGTCCTTCAGGGGGCCCTATTTGGCTGCTGTGGTCATTCTGTTCACAAATGTACATAGAATGAACACTCCAGTTTTGATTTGTAATTCTCGAGATAGCTGGAAGTACAGAGATTGCCCTGGGTTGTTTGTTCATATTTATTGGTAATAATAAGAATTTAAAATACAAATGCATAATTTGTTTCTTTCTTGTTATTACCTGTTTGGAGAGAGCACAGAACTGGAAGCTGGGCTGCTTGCTTATGGAGAACTGGTGTCAAAAGGTTTGGAACACCTTATTAATGGAAAAGTTATTGAACAGAATCAACAGCCCCACTTCGTGTCAGTTTCCTTTTGGAGATATGGTTACCCTTTTTGACTTTTGTTAATTCTTTAAAAAGTATTTGGCATGTATGAAAACTCTTTCAGTTTCCCCAATTATGGGATAAAGAATTGTTTTGCTTTTGTGGGTTTGTAGGTCAATATCTTTAATTCTCTGTGTGATAGCAGTTTTTGCTTTATTATAACCCTACATAAGTACATGATCCCTTGATAACCCAATAGAAGAGAGTTTCAAAATTAAGGAATTTTTGGTGCTGGCCATTTGGTACAGCCCATTGAAAAAGCTGGGGCTTGCCATCCGCAGAAGCTCAGATCCGCAGATGGCAAGTCATTGGTTGGCGCAGGTACACTGCATATTGTATTCATGAATTTTTAACTTTTCTCAATGGATTATTATTTTAATAAATTTTAAAAAGAACACACTAGCTCCACCCTTTCACTGTCTCCCCAACATTTTGAGGGATAATTTCTGCAGCAGGGAAGCCTTTTGTATAACTATGTATGCATAACACACAATTCAAAACCCTTTGAGTTTGTAGGTTTTTGCTATCACACAGAGGGTTATGTATAACATGGAGAGGTTTGTTGTAGTTTGCCCTCACACATGAAGGTAAACAAAATGAAAAACAGCAGATTTAGCATGCCTGTTGTCACTCTCTTCCCTTGCTCAATCTGTCAATCCAAAACATGATGACAAAAGAGGGCTACTCCTCATGATAAAGCAGATGCAAGCCTCTTATTTTTAAAGAGGCTATTCAATTGGGCTTCCTCAGAGAAAGGAAAGTTAATGGGAGACTTCTGCCCCCCCCATGACCATTGTGGCTGGGGATGATGGAGTTTGTAGTCTAATATAACTTGGGAGGGCAGCAGATTGTGGAAGGCTGGTTTATTGGTCAGAGAAAATGGTAGATAAGACTATTTTTCTTGATTTCTAATTAGGCTTTCCACCCTACAGGAAGAACTTAATGTGGGAGTTCTTGGAGGCACTCCATTCCATAAGAATTTTCTTTGTAATTTTATTTATTTACAGCATTTTTACACCGCTCCTCGGCAAAATAAAAAAGATGCTCTGAGTGGCTGACACAGATTAATAATACAGTCCCTGCCCTCAGGCATATAAACTAAAATACACAATACACAAAAAGCAAAGGGATAGGGAACCAGGAGGAGAAAACAGCTGCTGGTTACAGGATAGTCTCGCCAACCATCCTACCTGAGCTGATCTTTGCCCTTAAAGGTACTGTGTATGATAAACAGCATTATGGGGTTGGAAACAGCCAGAAGGCAGGAATTTCAACAGAACAACAACGTGAGACACTGGTGGGCTAACTTAGATAGCTCCCTCTCTCCTCCCCTCTTTTGCATAAAATATCAGCTTTTTGCTTAGCGTTTGATCGGTGGACATGATTCAGGTTTGGGAGATAATAAAATATAGATTTTAGCAGGATGGTTTCTACCTAATTTAGGGGAAAGTTATATCTAAAGGCAATTTAAATTTCCTTTAGAACCAAGTTCTTATTTGAGAGCTAGAGAATGAGAGAGAGAGAGCATTGCACAATTAAAACCTGAATGGCAGTTTTCATCTATCTGATAAAATGGAGAGACCACTACTATTCTTTTGCTACTAATGGGGTGGCAAGGGAATGGAAAGTCTTTACACTTCTGGAAGCTGTGGGTGATAAAGGGTGTTAGTTTTCAGCCAACAAGCAAGACCTCCATGGTCTGGTTCATTTCTGGTAGTGACAAATCAGATCTCTGTAGTAGAGAGAAGCATGGCACTCCAGATGATGCTAAGCTGTAGCTCCCATCATCTTTGGAATAACCAGTGGTAAATAATGGCTAAATATTCCTTATATCTGCTGTAGATGCTCACAAGTAGAAGTATTTCAAACCTGTGTTATTCAAGAGACACTAATAGAGTACAGTACCTTACTATACATTGAAATCTTGTGTTTTAAGGTGATAAAGTGCTCGGATAGGATCTACTCTTACACAATCAAGTAGGATCCCTTTCATTGCCAAAAACACATTTTTAGACCCTCTTGTGTGGACACCTGTGCCATTTTCAGAAGCAGTGTTTGCTAATCCAAAAATATGCTTTGCTGCAAATAAATTGTGTGAGATTATATGACAAGGGATTACAACTCTGAATACTGTGTCTGGACATTTTGTTCCAGCATAACGACTTTGTCTCCTTTCCCCCCCAGCCTTTACCAAGTGTTGTCAAGATACAGGTTTTCTGATGGTGGTCAAATGCCGAGAGGAAAATGCTGCACTGAAAGAATGTCTTACTGGCTAGTAAGTACAGTAACACAGAAAAGTTCATAGCAAGCAGTAATTAAACAAAGTGCCATGTAACCATGTTGGCTTCACAATATCTATTATTTTGGAACACACATATAAATGCAAATACTCTTTGGAAGTGTGCAGGAGAACTGGTATTGTTTTTGGTATTTGGCAGTTAGCAATATCTAGGTTGAATATCCCTTATCCAACATGCTTGGAACCAGTAGTGTTTTGGATTTCAGATTTTGGAATATTTGCATAAGTATAATGAGATATCTTGGAGATGGAATCAAAGTCTAAACATAAAATTCATTTTTCCATATATACCTTATGCTCATAGCCTGAAGATAATTTTATACATAGTATTTTTAAATAATTTTATGCATGAAATAGTCTTTGTGTTCACTGAACCATCAGAAAGCAAAGGTGTTACTATCTCAGCCACCCATGAAAAAAAGTTTTGTATTGGAGTATTTCAGGTTTTTAGATAAGGGATATTGTATCTAAAGACAGAGGGTGTATAAGACTGACTATAACCCTTCTGATTAATTTGTTTTCACCAATGCAGCTGAACTTTATAACCGGGGGGGTGAGAAACATGTGGCCCTTCAAGTATTTGGGGCTTTAATTCTTAGAAGCTTCAATCATCATGGCCTGTGGGAGCTGTAGTCCAGAGGGCCAAAAGTTTTCCATTCTTGTTTAATAAAAATAGTCTACTGAGGCTACCATAGAATCTGTCAGATATTGCTGTAGGTAGACCTAAGTTGTGACAATATATAGCAATAGCAGCTTCATTTATATACTGCTTCATGCCACTCTAAGTAGTCTCTAAGTGGTTTACAACTGTACGTTAATGTCCCCAACAAGCTGGGTACTCATTTTAGTGAGTTTGGAAGGATGCCAGGCTGAGTCGACCCTGAGCCCCTGGCTGGGATTGAACACACAACCTTGTGGTTTGTGAGTGGTAGCATTTACCACCATTTAACTACTGTGCCACCAGGGCTCCTTATAGTGATGCCAGCTCTGAAATGAGGGTAAAAGACAGAATGGAAAGATGAATGATGATGTTTTTACAGGCAATTGAGGCTGAGAGAAGGTGGAATGAATGGGGAAGGAACTGTGGGAAGGGAAAAAGAAAAGGACCAGAAAGATAGAAGAGCAACTGATGAAAAAGACAAGAGAAGGAAGTTGAATCAAGCTGCTCTGCTGGCTGTGGAGGAAGTTAAGGGAAAGCAGTGGGATGATGAAGACAAAAGAGAAAGGAACAGAAAGAGAAGCCCTCAACCTGTGAGGAATGGTAAAACTGAGCCACAAAGGCCAGCAGCAGAAGTCTGAAGTTACTCTGAAAGTAACTTAATATCTTAGTAACAGGAACACTGTGCTTCAGTTTGTGATTAAGGGTTATTTCTATAGTCATTCCCATTGAAAAATACTCTCTGAAAATCTTGTAAGATAAATTTACACACATGCATGCACACATTCCACTCTTGAATGATTGCCAGTCTGTTCCTCTTCATCCTGAGTATACAACCCTGAAATATTTCCTCTGAAGCCTATTCCACTGTTTAAATACTGAAAATACACCATAAATCCACTCCTGGCTACCCCAAGCATTCCTCCTTACACTGGTTTAGTTTAGTCCAATAGTAAATGTAGTGAGGTTTACAATGTCAAATCTAATTACTCCATTTTGTTTCTCTTCCAGCTATACTGATCCAACATTTTATAAAGAGTGTGAGGCTAAATACTTGAAGCAAAGGGAAGAATACAGAGCAACAGGAATCCGTCCTTCACAAAAGCAACAGAGGCTTCCCACCAGCATGTAATCAAGTAGTACGCATTTTTATGGGTTTTTTAAAAAACAAGATTTGAAACATACACCTTTAAATAATGGTTCTGCAATGGAGCTTTTCAACCTGATTGTGTTAAAATTAAAGGAGTGTGAATGTTATCATACTGTAAATAATGTACCCAAATAAAAGAATTATGACTACACAAAGAGAACTAAATGCAAGTCAGTTATGAAATTGAATAGATGTAATTCTTCTGCTACTATCCAATATGCAGACCTGAAGGACATTGTCATATCTACAGACTACTTATACTGAAGTATGTATATAGTAATTTATTTCAGGATACTGCTTATTAAAAAAATCTCTACCTGATCATCATCATTATTTTTAGGAGTAATTTATACCTTGCCTGTTAACAAAGGTTAAAGATCAGGCTGACAACGTATCTATCATATAGTAAACAAGGATTACTAGGATGGTGGATAATGTACAGCTCATGGGCTGCATGTCCCTGGGGGTGAACTTTTTATTATTATTATTTTGCAATTTTTTAAAAGAATGGTTCCAAAATTATCTCCCCCATATTGAAAAAAATAGCAAAATTTTATTTTAATTCAAATTAAAACAAAATTTTGCTAAAATTTTCAAACAAAAAAAGCCTCAAATTTCCCCACAATGCCCTCTTTCAAGGCTCCAAAACATTCCCCTATAATAATAATAATAATAATAATAATAATAATAGGATTTATTTATATGCCGCCTAATCACTGGGAATCCAGGCGGCTTACAACAAAAGGGATAATAGATGGTTCCCTGCCCTCAGGCTTATAATCTAAAAGACACGACACAAAAGGAGAAGGGAATGGTGAGGGGCAAATCCCCTGTATTGCATAAAGGATGTTTGGGGGCAAAAAAAGTGCCCTCCCTTCTACATGGGAGTAGGTACTAGAGTTCCTGAAAGAATAACGTACTCCCCTCTCCAATCTTCCAGAGTTGCTCATCCCTTCCTACCCTCAGATGCAACAGTTGTCATTTTAAATCTGGCTTACATTCTGCTACAAAATAGCAAATTTCTGGAAATAATTAAGCCTTTCTCAATAAAACTTTTTCTCTCTGATTTACTCATAATTTGCTGAACTTGTTCCAGGCTCAATAGAAATCTTAATTCGATGTGAATTTTACAAAGATATTTACAGCAGGAACTCCCCTGCAATTTTAATACCAAGGTCAAATTGGAACCCCAATTGGTATAAGGCTTCTTTCAAAGGAAAATATTGGTTGTTTGCTTTTTCCCCCTTCTTTGTTTCCCTTTCTTTCTTTTTTTTTGGTGATGATAATGTGGTTCAAGCCTTCCTCAGCTTGGTGCTCCCAAGATATTTTGGGTGAAACACAGCCAGCATGACTAGTAATCATGGGAGTTGTAGCCTAAAATATCTGGAAAGTATAAGTTTGTGGAAGGTTATAGTGGCATGAGTGTTGGCTAGGCCTCTGGGAGACCAGGGTCCAAATCCTCACTCAGCCATTGTCATGCTCTGAATCTCAGAGGAGGGCTATGGCTAATCTTCTCTGAACCAATCTTGCCAAGAAAACCCTGTGATAGGGTCACCTATTAGAAACTACATGAAGGGACACAATGACAAGGCTGCTCTAAGATGAGAAAAAGCAGCAGCATACAGACTGTCTTATTTACTAAATATGGGATGAAGTCATAATGGCGGGTTACAGACCGCCGAAAAGCAGCGGCCTGCATCCGCCGCTGAGGCCCTGATCTGCCGCTTTCCAGGCTGTGGGGAAGCAGCAAAAGGCCCCTTCCCCACAGCCTGGAAAGGGGTGTCCTTGGGACTTCAAGCCCCAAGGACACCCTGCCGTCTGAAGGCTGTGCCCAGCGACGCAAACGGCAAAAGGAGCTCTGTTTCGGAGCTCCTTTTGCGGCCGGGGAAGGGGCGCACTGTTTGCCCTGGCGCGGCGTGACGATGTCATGTCCGCGCCTCCCAGTATAGAGGTGGCGCGGTCATGGCAGCGGCCGTGTGGAACAGCCGCTGCCATTTTGTGCGCTCTCCGCGCATGCTAGGGTTGGGGGTGTCTGGAAAGGAAGCCCCTTTCTCACCCTAGCGCGCACTTTAAGGCCCGTCTGTAACGGGCCATAGTGAAGTCTTTATGCCACATAGATGTAGATGTGGCTCCTGCTTATTTAACCAAATATGGAGGCGATTAAAAAACTGGCACCAGGTAAAAATAATTTATCAGGAACTGCAGGACTACTACTTGTACTACTTCCACCTAGTTAGGACTATTAACAAGCTTCACTCTACCATGCAGGAGTAGGAGATTAAGGCTTGAAGTCTATTTGTAGTCCATTTTGAGATTACACTTTCAGTCAATGGGATTTACTTTCCACAGTTGATCCAGTGGGTTGCTGTGGGTGGGACTGCTCTGCTTTACTATTCGCTCTCATGTAGTGATTTTCTGTGTGCAGGACATTTTTGCTTCAAGTACTTAAATCATGGGAACCTCTTCAACCCATAGTCTAAACTACTTGACTCAACTATAGCATACATTTCAGAAACAGTTCTTAATGCAGTTAGGTGTAAAAGCAGCTTAGTACTATTTGCTTTCGAGAGTGGTATAAAAGTTAAGTGTAAACCAAAAGAGAGAAATTGTGTCCTTTCATATGTTGATGGATCTAGTAACATCTGCAGGGTAGCCAGTTCATCACCATGGTATAGATACTGCTACTCTTGAGTACATTGCTGTTGCTGCTTCTCTACCACAGAACCAGAAACCACAGCAAAGGAGACCACCACCAGATATCAGCAAAAGCTTAAATGATCCTGCATACGCTACTGTGTTATATCTCCTTCTCATGGAGAATGCCTCACCTCCAGTTTATTCAGAAAGGACATATTGTATATACTGCTGATGACTTCAATAATCTGGAGAGTTTGTAGTCCTTCAAATAGCCTGAACCCAACTTTTCCTCGACTTATACAAGAGGTCGACTTGTACATGAGTATATACAGCAGTTAAAATAATTTGGGGGAAATACTAAAGTAATAGAATATATGAAGAAGAGGCTCCTCCACAACGTCCCAGGGCAATATCATCTGTTATGGCCTATTTCCCTCTCTTTCCAGGAAGATCTAAACAGCCCACCAAAGCCTCAGGGAAGCAGAACATCTGCTTCACTATATGGATAGTGGTTCTCACCAGTTCAAAAGACACATGGTAGATTTAACATCATATTCTCCAGGGTTGCCCAGTATCCCATATGCCAACATTGGAGATGTATATACTATGGGTATACAGTGGTACCTCGGGATACGAAATACCCAGCTTACGAAATTTTCGGGATACGAAAAAATCCCATAGGGAATTATTGTTCCGGGTTACGAATGTTTTTTCGGGTTACGAAAAAACTTTTGGTGCTTTTTGGCGCTATTTTACACGGAATCGCGGCTTTTCCCCATTAGCGCCTATGGCAATTCGGCTTACGAAGGCTTTTCGGGTTACGAAAGCGGCCGCGGAACGAATTATTTTCGTAACCCGAGGCACCACTGTATACAGAAAAAGAAAAGAAAGGCACAAAATGTCAATAAACAGGAGAAAGTGTAGGGAGGACAGAGCTGTGACATAGAAAAGAGAAAGACGTAGGAACTTTTTGCCCCCTAGTTATTGGATTTTAGCTCCCACCAATTGTACCCTTTGGTCTCGGGGGCTGGTGGAAGTTGGGAGTGTAACAACATCCAGAGAGCCTCTTGTTTCCCACTTCTCTGGTTATAATAGTGTTTATATAGCTGTACCATGAGGGGATTAACAGAACAGATTAACCTTTTAATCTTTATTTAAAGGTTTAAAAGTTAATTCTCTCCCATTACAGTCTTCTTCACATAGTTAATAAACATGACAAAATGGCCCTCATTGAGGTCAGTTCAGTTCTCCTCACTTGATACTAAAGTATGTGGAATAAAGTAAGATCCCAAGGTACATAGCAGCAAAACTGTTTTTTTCCAGTCTAGAGTATTCTCCAAATTAGTATAATTAATTCCATTCTTTACCATTAGCAGAATATGCCACAAGGAATATCTAAACTCTTAATCAAGTGAACTATAACTCAAAAACTTTCCAAAGTTGTTGGGGTGTTTGTTATTTTCATCCTGCAACTTGCCCATTTGCAGAGGCATCTTTTTCAGCACTTCTGGGAATTTCCAAGTTTCACACATACTTTCATATTGATCAAACTGACTGGATTTGTGTATAAAAAAGATGGCCTTTATTCATTTTATGGCATCTCAAGTCAAGACCAAGAGCAGCAAAGTTTTGATTTTTGTTTTAAAAGAGAAATGTTAAAGGAACAAAAATCCTAATTTAGTTCAATTGCTTATTTTTCTCATTTAATGCATGAATGATCCATGAATTCCATCAGTTTTGTAGTAACTTCAAACTCAATTGTGTGTATGGTGGTACCAATGAGTAAGATCTCAATTACAAATCAAGATTACTACAATTGTATCCCTGCTAAAACTGCATTCTATTCTATTCTAGTCACATAACATGCATTGCTATCTCACTGCAATTTAGAAAACCAAGTAATACAGCTTCATCAATGGGTTTCCTCAGTATGTTAACTCCATTGGTTGGACTGGAATTTAAAATGACAGAGTAATCACCATAATGTATAGCTCACCTCCAAGATATTTAGCAGATTAAGATGTATTAATAATCATGGTATTTCGTCAAAACAACTTCCCTGATCAGATTTCAGGTATTTCAGCTGCTGTGAGTTTGTTTTGACTTTTTATCATATACCACTGATATTTAGCCACAAAGTGCAGGATATAAATGATTTAAAATACATTTACTTTACTTAGATGTATCAAATAAAAATTATTACCTATGATGCTGACTTACATCTTACAAACCAAGAACTGTGGAGTGGGGGCGGGGGATGAAAACAAACATTGATCAGATTGAGAATTACACAGCAGGTACAAAAATTCCATGCTTACACCTGAAATTCTGGATACAGCATATACTAATATTATGTAGTTCAGAATAGACTCCCCCCTGCAAAATATGGTACCTGTATCAATTTAGAGAAAGTCTTTTTCAAACAAAATAATTTATTGTAAAATATGTCAATTTCTTTAGTACATTGCTCAAAATGTTAAGCAGCTCTGTGTGCCAGACACTGTTACTTAGCCAGGTCTCCACTACCAAAAGAACAGCCCTGAGAAACACATCAGAGTTATGTAGTCGCATGAGAAGCTGCTTCTGCTACTTCATTATTACACAGGTAGTTGGTTCTATCAGCTGAAGTCTAGAGACATGGATTTATTTTATGCATATTGGGTTTTGTTCTATTACTCTTCAGGAGATTGTACTCCCTGGAGTCAGCTATGTTCATTGGTCAGAATAAATTCCAGCATCAGAAACCATTTCCATTAATCACAGACAAGACAGCATATATGAGCAAGAGGTTTAAAAAAGTATGTAGTGAATGGTATGTATATTATTTATGTATGCCATTTACTAACATCAGTAGAAAGAATCCTGTTTTCCTCCCTCTACAGATTATATTATCTCCAGTATGAGAACATGAAATAAACCAGCCAGCACTGAAATATATAAAAAGCAATGGAAGGGAGGGAAAACACACGTCTTCCTCTTTCACAGTACACCAGTATGGTTGTGCTGCTTAAGAACATATTTAAACAGCTCTGTGAAAAGTTATTTTTTGGTAAATAATTTCAAAACTATTAGTGAGTTACAGATTTTACCTTTCCTTATTCATGTTCCAAGCACAAATTGGGAAACCAGGAAGAAGCTGCAGAAGTCATGAATTTGTAAATACTGGAATGATGAAATGCAAGTCTAGCAGAAAATAAGCAAAGCTTGAAACTGGCCCATCACTGCGGTGCCATGTCTTCACCAGAAATTTCAAACATTAAAAAAACTCCCACTGCTTTCTTCATACCTTAATAAGGCCAAATAGGAAAATACAATTCTGGAAGTATGTCCATTTATAAACCTTGGAAGGTATTCACTCTTCTTTTCTACACCAAGTGTGTCAATGTGGACTAACAGATCTCACTAGTAAATCTTAACTACAAACTAATCAGTGCTATAGGGCAAGAAACCAGAACTTAATTATCTGAAAGTTGATAGTTAGAATATTGAGTACCTATGTGCATAATATTTTGGATGCCTGATGCATCTCAATAATGATGCATAATAATGCATTTCAGAAAGGTTGAATACATTTACAATATTATAGTTCTTCCTCCTTATATTAAGGTACTGTACCTGGAAGTTTCTACATCAAAATTAGTGGACTCAGAAATCATAAGTGGCAGATAGGCACCCCAATGGTCATATTTTGGTTAGGGCAATCCCAGTTGTCCTGGGGTATGTAACCTTACTAGTATATGATGCTACTGTGTTTCTGAAGTGGTGAGACAATCTGTCATAACACAAAAGATTATTCTACCAGGTAGGACTGCCATGGGCTTAATGGGAACACATAGTCAAGATAAGGAATCCTAATAATTTGATTTAAATAAATCAAAATAATTCACTGTTCATCTTCTCTTTCCAGTACACACCACACATTATGAAAAACCAGTGACTGCCAGAACTGGAGGAAAAAGCTCAATCACATTCCATTCTTTACCTGAGAAGCTTAAAAAGGGGATAAACTATATTAAAAAAAAGAGGGAACATTCTCACAGCTTGTAGAAATGTCTAAAGATATTGTTTTTCCAAGCAACATTATTCACACAATTTGCAGCAATGCACAGCTTTTGTTTTACTCCAAGGCTTAATACTCGGGTAAGTTGCAGGTGTGCAATTAGAGCTCAGGTCTGTTTTGACTCCAGTACAGTACTAATTTCTTCTTATACTCTCCCTTTTGATTTAACTAGACTGTTTTCAAATTTAAAGAAGGAAAGAGTCAGATCCTGCTTGGATTGCTTTCTCATCCTTCTCTCCATGTTTTCTTGAAAGCTATATCAAGTTGTTCCTTTTGGGTTCTTAGCTCTTGTGCAGGCAGTTTTGGTTACACTGATCTAGACTATTTTCTGGAAAGTTTAAATGACACACTCTGTTTTTCTTTTCCCAAAACACTGTTTCACTAGGTTTGGGAGGGCTTGGGAAGACCCATGAATTGTCTTCCAGAGAGCTCCTTCCATAGGAGTTATGTTCTTGAAATGCAGAGTCACAAACTGGGATAAGTTTCTCATCAGTACATGAGGGAGAAGATGCAGAACTGCTGAAAACTTCGTCACTTGGCAGGAGTAGCCTTTTTTTGCAAACTGCTCCAGAATCCACTAAATGTAGATTTGCAGTATCCCTTTCAAGATCTTCAACACACTGAAGAGGGATGTGGGATGACACTGTGGAAACAGTAAAATATTCTTGATTTTCTGCTAAACAAAAGGCATTCAAAACTCAAATATAAATTGTATGTTTTTATTTATCAGATCAAAACTAATTACTGTTAATCAGCCCATTATTTTATGTTCATTTATTTCACTGTAATGTGACTTAATTGTTTCCAAATAAACTATATTTAACTCTTAACAGAGTTAAGACAAGCATATTGGAGAAATAAAGTCTATCTTCCCAACAAATGGAACTTCGAGAAGAGAGGAATAGCAGTATACACCTCAAAGAACAGTCCTTGCTGTGGATTTTGGAGATTTTTCTATTTATTCTGTTCAGATTTCTTCCTCTTTAGCCTGCACATGATGAGCCCAACTTTCACAAGTGTGTATATTAAATGTTAGTTAGAAGGAAAGGCTCAGTAACTAATTTGTCCTCTTCAACCTTATTTCCCAGCCCTTCACTGAATGGAAACATTTCCCACCAACCTGCTTCAAAGGAAGTCAATAGGGAAAAGTCGTAAGACAACCTATGCCCCTTAAGATGTTTTTGGACTTCAGTTTTCATTATCTCTCACTATTGGATAAGTTGAGTAAGACTGATGGGAGTGGTCCATCATCATCTGGAAAGCCAGCAGTTGTCTTCTAGCATCAGATCACAGGGATGTAATATTGGATGGGGGGGGGGGAGGTTTGGCCCCATCTCCTTATGTTCCTTTTAGAATTAAGAAGTGAATCATCACCTCCACATAAGAAATACATACTTCCTGGGTCAGCTATAAAAAGAATTGTGTCTGACTTGGCTCCAAGATACTGTATATGGAAATAGATCACAGTCTGGACAACACAGGCTTTTGTGGCCCTTCAGATATCATTAGACTACAATTCCCATCAGTCCCAGCCAGTTTACATAATGGTGAGGACTGGTGGGGATTGTAATCCATAGGACCACATATTCCACATCCCTATTCTATAACCTCTGAAGGCTGAGGATAAGACTGGCTATTTAAAAACTGAAAAGGATATGGGAGGTTTCAGGAGGAAAGTTTTAAATTTTTTAATAAGATCTAACTTCAAGGAATTATTTCTGTGTAGAAATTTAAATTTGTACAAAGTGGCTCTCAAGATCAATTAATTATCCCAGCAAATGCTTAAGAAATATAGGATGCACAGTGTTTGGTTTGGATTTTTGGTGTGCATTCATCTTAAAAGCATTCGTTACTTGCAGAGAAAGGCATCAGAAAAATGAAACGTTTTTGGTAGGGTTTTTTATATGAAGTAGTTGTGGTAAAAGGTCAAATACAACTAAACTTAACACCTCAGCCTCGTACAAATAAGTAACACTTGACTGAGGAAAAAAGCCACAAGGGAAGAGAATACAGCATTAAAAAAAAAACCCACCAGCAACACCTTTATGTGTGAAGTTGACCAGAACAAGACAGAAGTAGAGACAGAAAATGGGGAGGTTGGAACTAGAATAAAAATGGGGCTTATTCGCCTTAACTGATAAGGATTCGATAAGTTCCAATAACAAGCTGCACTCCAGTTTAGGGTCAGTGGTTTATTTGTGGAGATGGCATTATCTAAACCTTGACTTGCCTTTCTTGGTTCCTAATGAAAAAAGTTTCAGTTTCTTTAGCATTTCAGTTTGTACTTCCGTCACCAGATGCAGATTAGACATCTCCTTCTTCAATTCCCAGTATGCTTGCTGCACATTTTCACTGAAAACATATTTTAGAAGTTAAAATTTCAGCAGGCTTCTCAATTTCTACATGCAGAATTTACAAAAAACTAAAAGCAAAAGCCATTGGTTTGGAGAGCTAATAACAAGCTTTGCAGCCCACTGTAAATAATAATAATAATAATAATAATAATAATAATAATAATAATAATATCATTTATTTCTAAGTATTAAAGTAGTGTATTTAAAAAGTTCAATTTCAAGTGGCATTCACCAGCATTGTAACTTCTCAATATCCAGCTATATCTACAAAAGGACGCATAAACCAAAGAGTGCATTAACTTTGCTTTGTAGTTGTTGGAACCTAATTGTCAACACCAAAAAAAAAGAAGAAAGAAAAGAAATGGCAGATGTTAAGAAGTAAAAAAAGTAATGCCTGGCTAGATAAGACAAAGATTCAACTCGCCCAGCTTACCCACAAGTCAGATGTACCAAAGCACTCACGAATAGGCCATGCTGATACCTTTCCATCAGTGGATGTCTCAGCAGCTGTCATTAGGAAATACACCACTTATATATGTGGATCCTTCATTACCTTTCTACTTAACAACAACAACTGTTCCAAAATGTTCTCATCCTTCCTTAAAACCTAAATGCAGGAACCTTCAATATATCTTGTGGTAGTACACTTCATAGTTTTGTTACGTAGTTATGGAGAAATACTCTTATATGATTGCTGTAAATATACTTCACTTGATGATCTATAATTGTGAGACCCAGTTCATTCATTCCTCCCACCTCCTTTTTTCCTAGACAAAAACAACTCAAGAACTTTAGCTTTTCCTTGTAAGAGAATGTTTCCAGTTCAGTTCTCATATCAGCTATGGTCCAGTAGGTTGGATGTACACAAACCACTCTTCTCTAAGCTTTCCCTGTCTGCAATATGGAAACAATTATATTACAGGTCTAATTTGAATGGATGTTTTGAGGATCCCTGAGACAATACCTTGAGCATTTGAAGTATGTTATATAAATTTTAAGTACTGTTATTCTCAATTAAAACATTAGACAAGGAAAAAGGAAGAAAGAAGACAAGAATGAAATAGTGTTTAACTGCTAGCAGTAAAGGTAAAGGTTTCCGCTTTGACATGGTTATCAAGTTGTGTCTGACTGTAGGGGGCAATGCTCATCTCCATTACTCAGCTGAAGAGCCAACATTGTCAAAGACGGCTCTGTGGTCATCTGGCCAGCGTGATGGCACAGAACACTCTTACCTTCTCACTGAAGTGGTACCTGTTTACTTACATTTTTACATTATTATTCTTAATTATTCTTGTGGTACAGAACTAATATTCCCTCTAAAACACACTATGCCATTTCACTTCACTATCAGCTGGGAAGCCAAATGAGATTGTCCAAAAATCAGGAAATTCTTTTTCTCTTAAGACTTGGGAACTTCCTAGGCAGAGAGATCTGATTAGAAAGTCATATTTTAAAAGTCTGTCCAACAACAGCCTGCAAGTAAATGCTGATAGATGTTCAAGGCAGACTATCAGTTTATCAGTGAAATCCGATGTCAAGAATAACGGAAACACAGAATGTCCAATAACACCCAAAATCCATAAGACAGCAATACCTTTAATGGGCTGCCCCTAGATATGTTTTCTGAGACACAGAATGTTAGGAGTCACAGCTGGAGAAAGAAAGAAAGAAAATGGAGGGCAGGGTAAGAAGGGGAAGTGACCTGCTCAAACCCTTGGCAACTTATTGTAACTATTCCGGGCGTAACTATTCTGGAAGGAGCAGAGGAGAGATTTATATATTAAACAGCAAATTATCTGCATAGTGTGAAGTCAAAGGCTTTCATGGCTGACATACATAGTTTTTTGTGGGTTTTTCGGGCTATGTGTCCATGTTCTAGAAGAGTTTATTCCTGACATTTCGCCTGCATCTGTGGCTGGCATCTACAGAGAATGTATCTGCAGTCCTCCAGATTTTGTCAAATGGTGAGTCCCATCATTCACTATGTGACTGAGGCTGTTTGGAGTTGCTCTTCAACATCATCTGAAAGGCTCACCCATTCCTGATATAGGAATGGTTCAGACACCTGAACTGCAGGTGCTCCCCTTGTTCTAGCTACAAAATGTCCAGGCTGGAGCTGCTAACCCTTCAGGAAAAACAGGTATAACAATGGATATTCACTGGGAGAGAGAGTTCTTCACTACTCCTAAAAGTCTTCCCCTCCCCTCAATGTAAGTGTAAGAGGTTGACATGAACATTCATTCTGGGATGGCAAGAAGAGTAATCCACTATGACTGGGTTTATCTCAGCATGCCAACAGAACAAAGCAGGAGTCTACGTTTTTCATAATTACATTATGGTTATAATTTGGAAGTGGTTAAAAAATGATCCATCAAAAAGTGGGAAGTGCTTGTATTTAACATAGCTATCCAGCTCATTCTGTTTAAATATGTAGCATTAAAATTCTGCTGATAATTGCCTGGATTAAAATTCAATGGATTAAAACTTCGTAACTTGTTAAATTGACTTATTCTAGATGATAATATAGAATTTGACTCTGTAAAATTGTTTCCTTAACAACAGAATACAAATCAGAAGACTCACTATACTCTAAATTCATCTGGGCAGGAATAAAATTCACTTCTGCTACACTATGGTTCACAGTTACTCCAAAACCTCAAATTGCATTACCCACCTGATCACCTCTGCATCTAGGCATTTGCCTGTTCATTGTTCTGCTGAATTAAATTGGGCACAACCTAAAACACTGTTTTCAAAAAATTCATGAACTAGGCATTATGTGCTTTAATGTTAAATAAATCATATCACTCTCCTGAGGCAATTATGTCTCCTCAATTTTCCTACAGAACATGTCTAACAACAATGATGCTGGAGACACAGAGCACACCCAAAATGAGGAGTCACGTTTTAAAGCAGACCTGCCTACTGTCTCTCAATTTCCATCCTAATTAATTGATCCAAATTTTAAAGTTTACTCTATGTTTATCCGTGAAGAGCAACCCTGTCTGGGTGGTATGGCAGGACACAAAAACTGTTAGGGAAGGGAAGTGGTTCTAATAGTCACGACTGAAAAAGAACATGGACTCCTGCCTTGTCCAGATGAACCCAATCATAGTGGACAACTCTTCCATGCCATCCTGAGAATGCCACTATAAGTTTCCTCTTCCAAGTTTAACTGGAATCATGCCTATGAATAATCCCTTTATAGGGACAGAATACTTCCCAACAAAAGTGGCAATGTTGCAGGTGCCACTTTTAGTAACTATATCTGAACAAATGTTTAGCATTATCAATCTTAGGTGAAAAGAAAGCCAGAATTGAGGAACATTTAGTTTCTGTGAAAATGCAATTTGCAACTACTACAGCACGTATAAGAACAAGATGAACTCTCGTCTTGATGAGTAAATGAGAGATGCTGCTCTCATTTATTCAGGCTATCAAAGGCTGAGCTCTAAAAAAAACTTATGTTGATGACTGCCCAGAATAAACCCTAAATTATTTCCATGTAACAACTCAGCTGCTTCACGCGCAACACAAAAAGTGTTCATGTTTCCAAAATGGATGGATTGTAACTTTTCCACAAGATTTGCAGCACTTTCATTTCTCCAAAAACACAGTCAACCGCTACTAGAAGCTGCATGGTGCAGAGGTTTTCCTATACCACTGATGTGAAGGGTTTCCCCATAAATATGGAAAACGGTTTCCAGTAGATCTTAAGAAGCTAAGTGACTGAATCTCTAGCGAAAGATGTATTTCAGGTGCTGACAGGCTCCTTCCTCATTTCAGTAATGAAATACAGGGAAGTGGCCAACAGGCAAAAATAGTAGTTTGTACTAGAGAAGCAGCAATCATATTTTCAGCTACAAAATCCAGAGATCCAAGAGGTATTCAGTGCATACAATTTCTAGCTTCAAGTTAATGTCACCTCTCTATACTCAGGTTTATTTATTTATTTATTTTACAAAGTTTTAATAAAGTGAAAGGCTATCACACAAGATTAGGGAATGTGATTATTCTCGCCTCCCTTGCCCTAGGATTTGTCCCAACTCTGGCCAACCTGGCTACTAATCACCAGAGTTTCATGAATCTCTCAGCTTAAATACTGCACATTTTTCAATTTCTGTGTCACAACCATTTTGGGTAGTTATTGTATAACTTGACAGTACGTACTTTGAAAAGATCACTTTTGTTGATACTGTATTTAGCTGTATCCACATTTCAGGGGCAACATTTGATTATAATCATGGAGCATTCACAGATCTTAGCTTTTGGGATACAAATTTTTGGTTTAAGATGTGCACCAAACACAGCAGAGGAAGTCTGAGTTCATAATAATAATCAATGGATTTCCATTATTAGGCAAATGGATTCCACTGGCCCTAAGGAAGAATGAATTAAACTCAATGGAAACAGAATCTTAGGCTTGTGGAAAGTTCAAAGGATCTATAAAATCAAATTTAGAGAGAGATGACAGTGCTACTAATATATCCAGCAAGTAACAAAACACCAAAACACGTTTCTTAAATTAAAAAAATAAATACATTAAAATTTAAAAAATAAATAAAAACAACAACAACAAAACAATTAACATTCCCAGACTTCAATTATGATCACACAATACCTCATAATTATAAACCTAATTGTTTTTCCAGTGTGATTTCCTTTTCTTCAGCATCAGATAGATAAGGCTTATAACTACACTTTTCACAGTAATAAAAACTATGTAGGAATCCCATTCCACAGATTCTGTAAATTCAGTTAAAATTATCTTTTTTTTACCAGTGCTACATTGAAGCTTAGCTTAGCTGTTTTAAGTTTTTTTAAAAAATCATATTTGATCAAAGAAATGCCATGTGCCATTGACAAGTGACAACTATTTCACAAGGATATCAGGTAAATGAATCATGACAGTTAAATTAAATCAAAGGGCACTTGCTGAAACAAACATTTCAAAGAACTTTCTCTAGGCGTGAAAAGAGCTGTAGACTTGTTTTCACAGTGGAAGTCTGTATGTGCTAATTTGCATACCAAAGAAATGCTTTTAAAAGTAAACGTAATAGGGTATGATTCCTAGCAGTGCTTACCAAACAGCTACCAAAATACCAAATTACCCCAAATAATTAAAAGGGATAACTGAGATTAAAGGGTCTACTGTATAAGTTATTAACACACATGCTGTGCCAATATATTCTGACATGTCTACCCTCTTTCCTTTTTCTGATGCTAGCCAGAAAGTAATAATAAAATGACTGCTTCTAACCAGGTCCTACTTCTCCCTCATGTGGAAAACAAGGAAAATGCATTTCTGAATAGTGTCACATGCCTTGATGTCTTTTTTCAGTAGGTGGAATTTGAAAGCTTAACTACACACCACACATGCAGTGCTTTGCAGGGTGGGTCACTGGTTAACCTGTAAATCCAATCTCTAAGCTGCTCAGAGTATTGCCTTCAAAATTTGGGTCACTGTTCATTATTTAAATATGACAGCATATTTCCTTATTGTAAGGTATTTCTACTCCAAAATAAAAGCAATGGCTCAGATCCAGACTTATTTGTATGTAGAAAAGACCTAACAAAAACAACAGAATCTACATTAGTCATGACTCCAAAACACACTGCAGAAACAATACATTTTGATACCACTTTAACTGTCCTGGCTCAGAGCTAGGGAATCCTGGGGCTACAGTTTATTGTGGCACCAGAGCTTTTTGACAGGGAATGAAATGAAATGAAATGAAATTTTATTTATATCCCGCCCTTCCAAGCGATCAGGGCGGCGAAGTGTCTCACAAAACCACAGCTCCCAGAATTTCTAGCATTGAGCCAGGACAGTTCAAGATGTCTCAAACTGGATTATTTCTGCAGCGTGTTTTAAACTTAAGTCACACTGGTCTTAACTATTTCATTTAAGCATAATTGCATCTGGATCCAATGCAGAATCGTCAGTAAAACAGAGGACAGTGCACAACAAAATAACAAATAACCAAGAGGCCCAGCAGTCAGCACACAATAAAACACTTTACTCCAAACACTAGCTTACTCCTATGAAAGAAAACTCTTTTCACCCATCACCTAAAGACTATCAAGATGAAAGTGACAAGCCTTCCAAGGGTAAGACCTCCACAGCATTGGTATTCTCATTGAATAGGCCCTATCCAGCATGATTACCCATTATTTTTTGAGGGAAAGTGAACCAACAGTAAGGCTTCTCTCTGCACATTTCCTATGTCAATATGTATGTTTGTGCAAGTTAAGTCACTATTTGAAATTTACTGCAGATGTTTCCAATTGGAGAGTCCCCATATGTCAGTGGATTGTAACTTTCCAAATCCCTTACCAATAGCCATACTGGCTGGTGCTTCTGATAGCTGAATTCCAACATCATCTGGGAACCCAAGATTGGAAATCAAGGCTTTAACAGTAGCACCCAATACTCTGGTTTGGGCAGAAACGCAAAAAAAAAACTCAGTGAAGTTGTTTTCAATCAAAGTTAGTTGCTCTATGGCCTGTTGTGAAGATGCATTGTAAACCAGCTGTCAAGTCTGAACAGTCTTCAAGTACAATCACATGCTATAATATCATAAAATGCCTCCCCCCCCCAAATGTCACTAAGGCATGATTGACTATGGTTTGGTCTTCCCACAAACCAGTCTTCTTTGGAGTTAACAAATATAGACTGGATTACTTACAGAAACTGATCTGTACTGTAGTTTTATAACAAGGATGAAAAAATTCCAGGGATCTTCATACCTATGAACATCCTGCTGCTGGACAGAGTCTCCATTTATTAAGATTCCTTCCTGGGATTCAGCCTGGAAAGAAATAAGTAAAGATTTAATGAATGGCTTTTAATAAATTATCTTATTTATTTAGAAACCAGTGACTACAACGTATTTCCATTTTAATTCCCCATGAGAGCTAGCTACCAGTGTTTTTAATTTTATTATGCCATCAGAACTGCAGAAGTAATAGCCATAAGATTTAAAGTCTAGCTTTAATATAATCACACTGATTCTAGATAAAATCACTTGAGTCATACTCAATTTCACAAATGAGAGTTTATAAATGAACTGTGGCTGTGTGATTGTTTAACAATACAAATAATAAATGTCACAAATAACAAAGTGTAATGTTACTGCAATATGTACCACAAATTGATTCATTAACTGTCACAAATTATATGCTCAAATCAGTAAATTTTAAGCAGCAGATTGATAAAGTTGCCAATTCTCCCCAAGGTAGTACTGTTACTATCAATTCAATTTACAATTTTGCATTTAGCACCATCTAGTGGAACTTCCTGAAATCTGCAATTAAGTTTCTGTTACAGGTTGGATATCATTTATCCAAAATGCCTTGAGCCCAGAAGTGTTTGGGATTTTTTTTTAAAAAAAAGTTGGAACCTCTGTATTTGCTTATACTGTACATACACAATGTGATATTTTGGTGATGGGACTCAAGTCTAAACACAAAATTCATTTATGTTTCACGTACAGCTTATAGATAGATAGATAGATAGATAGATAGATAGATAGATAGATAGATATAGATATATGCATGCCTGAAGGTTAATTTTATACAATACAGTCCACCCTTGCCATACACAAGGGACCATTCCAAACCCCCCTCCTCGGTATGGCAAATTTCGCTGGAGTCCCATTCATTTGAATGGTGGTGCACCACAGCACACCTGCAGCACTTGCAGCATTTTGTCCCTCCCCACTCGCCGTCTGCATAAGTTCAAAGCCACATACGGTGAGGGCGCATTTGGTGAGGGTGGACTGTATTTTTAATAATTTTGCACATGAAACAACATTTGTGTACATGGACCCATCAGAAAGCAAAGGTGTCGCTATCTCAGCCACCCACAAAAAAAGTTTTGGTTCTTGAAGGATTTTGGAAATCCAGGTAAGAGAGATTCAACTTGTACTTGAAAAGCATTAAACCAAGCTAAGTTACATCATTTTGACCCACTAATGAAGTACTAACTGTAATCAGTCCATTACTGCATCAAGACAAACAAGAACAAATACAAAAAGAAGCAGCAATCTTTACTTTCTTTTTGTTTTATGCCTTCAAGTTGTTTCTGACTTATAGTAACCCTAAGGTTATCATGGGGTTTTCTTTTTCTTTTTAGAAATTTTATTGGTTTAGGGAAAAAAACATACATATTAAACATACATACAAAATAACATATAATCCTACATATTCATACAGAGTAACAAATTAAGCATATAATGTTCAAACCTTCCCTAAAATAATCTTCTAGTCTTCAGCACTTCTGCTCTTATTTCCATCAGTTACTCTTCTTAGACCTTCTCGCATTATCTCATCTTCTTTCTTCATTGTCCCTTCTCTACTTAAGACCTCTTAATCTCTTTCCTTTCTATCATGGGGTTTTCTTGGCAAGTTGTTCAGCGGAAGTTAGACATTGCCTTCCCCTGAGGCTGGAAGCATATGACTTGCCCAAGATCACCAAGTGGGTTTCATGGCTGAGCTGGGAATTGAACCCTGGTCTCCAGAGTCATTGTCCAACAGTCAAACCACTACATCACACTGGCTCGCTTTATAAATTATCTGAAAATAGTATGAAAATGCTATAAACAAGTTGTTTTGCACTAGGTGAAAAACAAGTTTCAAAACTGCATAACATGTAGTGCAGAGGAACACAGCGGTAACTCCTTCTTATAAATAACGAGAATGGCACTAATTTGAAGGAGACTGTCACAAATTCTGTTATGCATCTTTTCCTCAACTGTTCATTCTTCATTCCCTCATTATAGCTTTGAAATCAACAGCATATCTAGCTTCAGGCAAAATCCATTAATGCAAACATTTATCTGGTCAAGAGAATGTCATGTTGTCAAAATCCTTAATGAAGTTGGTGAGGGGTTAGCCAGATTGTAGGCCAGGAAAAACTAAAGCTCATCTGCATGATTTCCATGCAGGCTAATTTACCTATTCTCAGGAGGAAAAAACATTAGGTTGTGGAGCCATCCAACATTTTATTTTAGAGTTTAATAGACCCTCTTGTCCACATCTTGATAACAGAATCCGTAATGCAGTAATACCTTCTGCAGAGACTTTTGTAGTTCTTTTCTAAGATTGTTGCATTCTTCTCTCAGTTTCTCCAAATCTTGCTCCAAACTGTACACCTTCAGGGCATTATTCAGGTTGTCTATTTCCCAATTAGATGGATTTGAACTCAGACTCTTCAGCACTGTCAATAAATAAGATAAAATCTATCACTCAGTTAGAATATAGTGCAACACTAAGGGTTGATAGTGATAAAACTTAAGTTTTCATTTCATTTTCAGAAAGCGCTATACAAGTAGTTTCCTAATTATGAAACAACTACAGTATTAACAACTAGCAAAGCACAATGAATGAATATTGCAGGTGGAAAAAGTTTTATTGTACAAATTATCATATGCTAAAACTGATTTCCAAAGTCTTTCGCTGGCATGTGCATATGATATAAAAAGGAAAATCAAAAGATTGGGTTCAGATCTCACTTTTAGAAACATCCAGTGAGTACTTCTAATGATGTAATTCCTTATTTTGTAATATAAATGAACATGTGGGTTTTTTTCCAGATCAGTAAAGAATCTGGAAATGAAAACATCAATGCCTAGTTAGGCTAGACTGGAGAGGGGCTGAGGTCCCGCTGAAATGATCAAGCATCGAGGACTAGGACTACCAAGACTCCTATGTAATCTGGCCTCTCCAAGGAACTACCAGTCAGAATTGTCCTAGTCTATAGCCATCTTTGCATTCACCTAATGGGGTCTTATATGTTCTCCCCTTGCTTTGATATATTGTTAGGCTTCAAACAGAGGATGAACCACTGAAGTCATTCTCCTAGGGGTATGGAACTGTACCAGGTGAGTACAGTTATTTTATTATCTTATTTTTTGCATCATAATGAAGACTACAGGTCTTATTTTGAGCTTATATGTACTGTTGGGGATATACATACAATTTTTAATTTGAACGTGACTGAGAAGTTTCGGGTGCGTCTACACTGTAAAAAATAATGCCATGAATCCATCCTACAGAATGCTGGAATCTGTAGTTTTGCAAAGCACCAGCACACTTTGGCAAATAAGTCCAAAGACCTTGTAAAACTATAAATCCCAGAATTCCATAGGATGGAGCTGCAGCACTTAAAAGTGGTAAACAGCCACCACTTGTGGACAGATTGTTTCTATAGTGTAGCTGCACCCTTCACCTGGTACAAAAATAATCTAGAAAAGTCTCTCCTAGAATGGCCTCTTGGAACCTTGACAGACTTGGAACCTGTTCAAGACATACTCTGAGCAAATCTGAATGGCAGTTTGAAAGTGAAATGACTCAACTGTTTTGTAATTCAACATCACTTGCTAGTTCACTTTAGTTTATGGAGGTGTCCAGAGCAGTGTTTGATAAAATATTAATGGAGACTATCTATCCTGAGAACTAGAGTATTAGGTTAAAGTATTTTCGCTCCTGCTTTGATAACCATTTTTTTTTGGTCATCAAAACTGCAATCCCTGTGATTTATATTATTGGGCCCTTCGTGATTTTATTTTGTACCTTCTGATATCAATATAACAACACTGAAAGAAATCATCCAGAGGCTGGGGAGAGGTGTCACAGTGCTTCTCTCTTTTTCCTCCAGTTCAGGTTGTGAGAGCATTCAACAATTCCTAGATTCACAACCAGACTAGATGAGGACCAGCAAAATGGAACTCGGTGCATGGCAGAGATTGTGGCAACAAATTCCACTTCCCCTGAAGAAACACATTTGCATTCTGGGAATGCTAACTGATCACTTGTTGTCACAGGAGATACCAAGTGGGAGTAGAGATTGCCTCTATGGCAAAAGGTATCTTCTAGCAGTTTATGCTACTGTGTCAACTGAAAACATATCTTGCAAACTTATCAAGCTGCAACACTTGTCTCAGTGTTATAGGTAATAACTATCTTCAAATACAGTTCTGACAGTGCAATTATTTGGGACATTATAACATCATGTTTGAGTCTGTCACCTGCACTGTCTCCAAGTATATTTTGGAAACTAATGTAAAACGCTTGTTTAGAGCTTTAAAGCACCAACTTGGAATAAAGACACTTAAAGAACCATTCTGTTTCACATCTGCCTACCTATATAAATCTTCAACTGAAGAACTTCTTCAGCACCTCACCATCTACAATATGGAAGTGACAACATCCGAAGATCCTACATGTTGATGGCCCAAACTATGGAATGCTTTTACTAGAGAGCATTACTATGTACCTATTTCAAAGTCATTTTGGTGTCAGGCAAACATGTTTAACTTACACAGCTTTTTAGAAAAATGCTGTACAGTATATTGCTTTATTGATACAGTACTTGGCATATGCCTTCAAATCTGCTGACTCTTATAGTATTCTTTTATATTGTGCTGTTTTAACGCTTTTGTTTTCATATTTGTTCTAATTTCTTTCATTTTGACTTTACATAAACTGTCCTTTGAATCTGTTGAAAGAGAAATGTATAATACGGTAGAAATTTGAGTTCTTGAATAAATCCTAACTTAAACTGTCAGGTCCAGACATTATTATTAAAAAGTATTTCATCTTCATATTATCTGCATAACTAGACATAAAGACAACCTCCCTTCTCCAAATATAGTATCATGGTTTGTGAGTATTCTGAAGGAAACACTGGTAATACACAGTCATAGCAAGAGTGATGTCTCCAAGAAATACTAAGACACTATACTTGGCTTCTACATAGCTTACTGCAATGATATCTGGTTACACAAACTGAACTAGAAGATGGAAAATAAACAGACAGTGGACCACAATGTTTCCCATACACAGCTCTGTAGTCCAGTGCATACATTTACATTTTGATAGAGAATACACACCTCTTTCAGTTTCCACTTCAGCTCTTAGCTGCAGGAGTTCCACTTCTTTAGACTGCAGCTGCTCATTCATGTTTTGTAAGGATTCACTGTTCTCTCTTATCTATTTGAGGGAGGACATACTGTCAGGATTCTGTCTGTCTAGCTTATTGGTCATTAATAAAATCAACACATGCCTGAAATACTGGGAGACAAAATGCCAACTAGCTTTTCATGAAAAGACAGCTGAGCTATCAGAAGTTCACACTATTGTTTCTAAAGCACTATAAAGTCAAAATCAGATAGATGCCAGAACCCTGCATGCCATGAAAGAACGTACATTATGAGGGCACAAAACCAAACCCTATTGTCATTAAGTTAGACCATCAAAATGAACATAAGCAGCTGGTGGACCTCCAAGGTTCATAGTTAGTTTTTTGTTAATAATATGTTCTCTGCCTTCCAAAGATTCTGCACCACACTGGCAGATTCCTTTAAAATACACATTTGTGCTACCTATTTATATGCATAGATCTGCAACTTCTGTTTCAGGCCTACCCTTATTCTCTCAAACAGCAAACACAAGATTGATGGACAGCAGGACTGGTGCCAAAGTGGACTACTAAGAAACAAGAGGAAAGTATTGATATGGTTGTGTGAATCTTGAGATATGTAGAGAGAATAAGGTATAACAAATTACAGCCAAAGAAGGCCTGAACAGGCTTGCCGGCCTCTTGAGTTGGAAGAAACCACAAGGGCCATCCAGTCCAACCCCATTCTGCCATGCAAGAACTCACAATCAAAGCATCCCTGACAGATGGCCATCAAGCCTCTATTTAAAGACATCCAGGGAAGGAGAGTCCACCACACTCTGAGGAAGGAGTGTGTTCCACTGTCGAACAGCCCTTACTGTCAGGAAGTTCCTCCTAATGCTGAGGTGGAATCTCTTATCCTGGAGCTTGCATCCATTGCTCCAGGTCCTAGTCTCTGGAGCAGCAGAAAACAAGCTGCTCCCTCCTCAATATGCCATCCCTTCAAATATTCAAACAAGGCTATCATGTCACCTCTTAACCTTCTCTTCTCCAGGCTAAACATCCCCAACTCTATAAGTCGTTCCTCCTAGGGCATGGTTTCCAGGCCCTTCACCATTTTAGCCGCCCTCCTTTGGACATGCTCCAGTTTCTCAACATCCTTTTTGAATTGTGGTGCCAAGAACTGGACACAATATTCCAAGCGGGCCTGACCAAAGCAGAATAGAGTGGCACTATTACTTCCCTTGATCTAGACACTATACTTTTATTGATGCAACCAAAAATTGTATTGGCCTTTTTAGCTGCTTACCTCAAATAAACCTAATACTTTTTGTGACTGGAATGATCAAAACATATTTGCTCTAAAAGCCAGGCAAGCTAATCTTGTTTACTCTATAAATGACAATGTCCTTCCACCACTGCACCCATACAGTATTCTAGACTCTTTTTAACCCACGGCACAAAACATACCATTTTATCCAGTTTACTTTTCAGATTATCTCGTTCAATACAAGCCTCTCGGTATGCTTGATATGCTTTGTTAACCTGCTCACGACCTACAGAGCTCGTCGTTTCTTCCAAATTAGAACCAAGTAGCTAAAAGATCAGAATGAGAAGATTACATTTTCACTAGCGTCAGCATCCACATCCTAATATTGTCTGCTGTTAATATTTAATATCATGGCAAACATGTAAGCTTTGACACTTTTTACAGCTACCTATCTTTAAGTTATGTATTAACTTTTCAAAAAACAAACATTCTGCTTAAAAAAAATTATCATGAATTTTCTGAAGACAAATTCTAAGCATGGCAAAAAAAGAAAAAATTTCAGGCCTTTAAACCTTTTATTATCAAAACCTTTTACAGCGTGCCCACACCATATGCAGGCTTGCTGTACATGGCTTTGAGCTTATGTGTAGAGCAAGACTGGGGGGACAAAATGGTGTGTGCGCCGCAGATGTGCATGTGGCATCAGGTGCAGGAGTGCACCACCATAAGAAACAAAGGGATTTGACTTTATGTGTTTTTCCCCATACATATGGAGGGGTCTGGAATGGATCCCCTGCATATAGAAAGGGCCCACTGTATTATCAAAAATGAAACTGAATGTACCTTCTCATGCAATGTAGCTAAGCAGTTACTTACTTTTTCTTCTAACATTCTAACTCTTTTCTTTAAGAGCGAGTTCTCCCTTTCAGTTTCTTTTAGCCGTTTTTTGATGTCTTCATAAGCAGTGACAAGTGCAAAATGCGAAGCAACAGATTCTTCTCCTGTATATACTGGAATAGGAATTCCCTCATCTCGCTTATGATGAAGGTCTGCTTTTTCATGATTCAAAATATCAATGTCATTTTCAACCAATTCATCCATGACAGCTAAATAATAAAAAAAA
Organism: Sceloporus undulatus; assembly: GCF_019175285.1. Lineage (NCBI taxonomy): Eukaryota > Metazoa > Chordata > Lepidosauria > Squamata > Phrynosomatidae > Sceloporus > Sceloporus undulatus. Next base: position 50,196,595 of record NC_056527.1, read on the forward strand.
AAAACACATAATGATGTTGAACAACCTAAGTTTATATTAAAGCATTTTAGATATTGAAGACTTAAAAGAATGCTGTCAGATTTTGGTTACATTTTCAGTATTATCACACTTAAAAAGCTACACTTCATAACTACATTTTCTGATTCTGATGTATTTATAACACGTGTAAAAAGAATCCTTCCAAGAATTACTACCATATATGTGCAAACTGTGGAAAACAAGAAATGAACATTTGAGAGACAACAGTATCATAGTTAATTCAACATGAGAATTTTTGTTGTCCTTTCAGTCTAAATCAGTCAGTTATTTTCTTCCCCCACCATTTATTTAATTTATTTATTGTATTTATATTCTACATTTCAAATACAAAATAGCTCTTAAAGTGGCTAACAATATAATGTAATATAGAACATAAAATTTTAATTACAAAATAGAAGCAAATCAATTAAAACACATACATACAAAATAAACAGACTGTGCTCACCAGTCAGTTAAAATCTCCTTGAGCAAAGAACCCAGCTTAAAAGCCAAAAGCCTACCTGCATGTCTCTCCCTGCAGGCAAAAGCACACAGAAGGAGTTGTTTTGGCCTTCTTTAGCTGGCAGTTTCAAAGCTTTGAAAAAGTCACTATAGAGATATGCTGGAGAATCTAGAAGTTGCTGGAGAAAACACTTTTCTAAGCATTTGTAAGTCCTCCAGCATGATTCTACAATCAACCTCTGGCAGATGTTGACCATAGAGTTGCATGGAGGACCTGGGGATTCCTAGAGAGGTGTTCTCTGAGGTAAAAAGAATAGTGGTTTTTTTATTTGTGGTTTCCCCACATTCACAGGGGTCCTTCACCCCTAACCCCAGCGAATGTGGAGGGACCACTGTACATCAATGCTACTTAAAGTATCAGTCTGTGGATCAATGCCAGTCTGTGAGACATCAGCTGCCAGTTCACTGAGAGTTTCTAAAGGGCACAAATATGGCATTGGTCTGACACAAGGGGGGGGGGGGTTGCCATCTTCCCACATCATATAGCCTTAGAATTACAAAATCCACATCAATTGCTTCCATGCAAATTAATTAGAAAGGTTGTGTCTCTGTTATTAGATATAACCTTTCTAATTAATTTAATTGGCCATGAAGGTAATGATTTCTAACCTCAATCTTTATAGATGACTGGGAACTGGGGAAAAGTAAGGTATCTACCTTCAAAACACCTGTCAACTTATGATGATCTCAGGAGTTTCACAAAGGATGTTTAGATAAGGAATATTCAGAGGTGCTTTGCCATTGCCTTCCCCTGAATATATCCTACAGCACCTGGCCTTTCCTGGCAGTCTCCCTTCCACATACTAACCAGGCCTGACCCTGCTTAGCTTCTGGTATCAGACAAGATATAGTGACTGTTGGACTGTTTGTTCTTTAAGACAACAGATACAAATATGCTGCACCTCAGAATTTTAAGTCAAATGAAATAGTCCTCTACAAATAGGATTCTGCATGACATATGTGGCAATATCTGTGACAAACAATTTTTCATACTCTAGAAGAGCAAAGGTAGGGAACAATAATCTACAAAGACTTAAAAGCGATCAGTTTGTCAGAATTCTTTAAAGATAACTGTATCTTCCTGAAATGGTACACAGGGCATGAAAGATGTTCAGGGATCAATCCAATCCCTACCTCCATCTTGAGTGAAACTTCCAATTTTAACTGGGAAGGCTCAAAAACTGTCTGGGGTGAAAGGATGGAGATACGACAAAGAGAGAAATATGGAACGCATAGGCTAAAAAACCACAACCTAGAGCAGCCTGCATCTTCACAGATGGCTAAAGCAGGGGTTGGAAAGTGGGTAGAAGGCAATGTTTTGCTCCTGCACATCTTTGGCAAATCACACCCATGCACTGCTGGTAAATCGGAAGTGATATTACATCACTTTCTGTTCCTGTATAGCCTACTTTTGGATTTTTGTGCATGGTTTCATGGGGTTTGGGGAGTAGAAACAAGCCTGTATGTTTTCAGGTGGTTTTCATGTGTCTTGGGCATTTTCAGATGGGGGGAAAAAATCACCAAACATAAAAAGGGTTTCTGTACTCTGATTGTCTCAGAAGAAACAGAAGAGGGCTGTAATCCAAATTCATTCCTGGACTTGACCTCACAGAGCATAAGGAAGTCAAGACTAGAATCTGAGACTATTGGATTTGGCCTGAAGCCTAATTTGCTCTGAGCAGTCAAAGAAACCACTCTCTAAGACCAAAATGACCCAAGCAAAGTAAACATCAAAATAACAGTACTCACTCTTGACAGATGGGTTCCTTAACTGGTTAAAGAAAGTTTTTGGAAACGCTTTAGAAAAGGTTTTAAAAAAATACAGTAATTTAATACTATGGTTGCCATCCTATGTGCATTTATCTAGGAGTACAAGTGAGACTTTCTCTGAATGCATATGAATAGAATTGTACTACACAATCACTTAATTACATTTAGTATTCTGCTTTTCTTAGTACAGTATCTGTTTTAACCTGTGCCTACTTTAATCTTGCTATGAGCCACTTTGTATCTCTGTCCTGGGAAAACAACAGAATACACATCAAAGAAATAAAGCAACTGACTTGGCTTCTATCCATTTCCACTGACCATGGAGTCCTAGTATTGACTGCTTTACATCTATTTTCCCCAATCCATTTTCTGCCTACTGGGAGTGAAAAGACTTGTGCTCTTCTCTAGTAAATATTGAAAACTGAAATATCAAATGCTTTCAAATCCCACTTGAAAAAACTTAATCATACATTACTGTCAAATTCCATATCCTTCATATGAAATCAACATTTTTCTTGGTCATATTTTAAAAATGGCCACACAGGTCTGTCATCAGGTTTGAGCAATTCATAAGTAACCACACCCAAATGCATTTCTTTCCCCTTCCACTTCCTCTTAACTTTTTCAACACCTATCTAATTTACACATCGCAACAATGACCAACGGGTTAAATGACATTAGGTTAATGGCAATCTTAATATTTATGTCTATTACCCTCCTCCTTGTGATTTGCCAATATAAATTTGCAAATGAATTGGGTGCACTGGGTCTTGTGAACTCTCACCAGAAGCCAAAATGACTAAACTGAGGCCATTTTAGTGTGGGCATCTCATGAGATGATATGATTCGCGAGAAAATAGAAGACTTGGTAAGACGAAAGGCTGTAGGAAAAGATGACAACTATGTCTCTGGTGGGTTGGATCCATCAAACAAGCCAGTCTAGAGCTTGCAAGGCCTGAGCAGGACTGTTGAAGACCAGGAAACTTAGAAGTAGGTATGAATGACAGAAGCTGATTTGAACGCAATTGACAACAAAATACAAACTTCAACAGTATATTAATCTACGGTTGCCTTGTATTTTATCACTCATTGGGTTGTTATTAGCAGCCAGGAATTGCATACAAGCAAGTGATGACACTTGCAGTGCAGGAGGGGATGTTTATTGCTCTTCTAGAGAGAAGGAAAACCCTCTTCTGCACCTAGCATTGAAACGCAGCTCTATCTACAACCATCCTTTGAGGCCCTAAAATAAAAACATGGGAGAGGTCTAGGTTATTTGGGGCATGCTCTGGGTTGTTATTTCGAACAATAGGTTTATGTATCGCTTTAGGACTGGAACATGTTCAGGAGCATTTCAACCGAGGCAAGTGCACAATTCATGAGCACTGAAGATGATGTACATCTAGTTTTGTTTTGGTTTTTCCCTTTAGTCAGAGAGAACTAATATTGACACACATGTGACTGTCAAAAAAATTCCCTGAACTAAAATCAGCTTCATAATGAAAGTACTTGAACACTGTGCACAACTGACTTACATTTGCCACTTTTGCACATCATTTGAAACCCTACTTGCCACAGGCATTCTCAAAGGACAAAGGTGTTATAAGGCAAAGATCAAGGAAGATGATACTATCTCTGTCCCTGGACTGTTCACATTTCATGTCACTGGCTGCTCTGGACAAAAATAAATGCCGTAAACCCTTTCACAAAGAAATCTCTAGGCAGACTGTCACTTGCAGCAAAACCAAGATCATTCTGGCACCTTAAAAACTGACAAGCTGCATTCGGCATAAGCTTTCTTCGCTTCATGCATTGCCAGAGTAAACAAAGCTTACACCCAATAAAAGCTATTGCCTTTCAGATGTCATAAGACTCTTCCTAGTTTTTGTGATGCAACTTTGAACATTCAAGACGAGGCAAAAGCACCGCCTCCGTGGCATGTTTCCTCCTGTCTTTTTTTCTACATGCATTCATCACGGTATGCTTTTACTGTGTACAGAGAAGCATTCAACCTGCTTATTCAGCTGAAAAATAGGGCTATAACAAAGAATAACTGTATTGCCAGCCAGTCTCTCTCTCCCACACACTGTACAATCATTTATATCTAAGGGTGACCAATACAGACAGGCCAAAATAAAGCTGCTTCAGGTCACTTTGGAGGTCTGGTGTTTCAATGATCCTTAGGACTGGAGTGCAGCTTCTGGCCTCTTAGGACACATGTATCATTTAAACAGCATACCTCCAAAGTGACTCGAAGCAGCTTTATTTTGGCCTGTCTGTATCAGGCCCATGTTGGCCATATAGCAAAGTACAATAACATCCAAAATCCACAAAACAGTGACACCTGTGCGCCAACCAAAATGCACAACATATGTATCGCAAGAAAGCTTGAAGTACGTATATTGTGCATACCAATAAAGGTATTGCTGTTTTGTAGATTTTGGATGTTATTGTACCTTGCTACAATTATTCAGACATGGATAGGGTACCTCATTGAGGGGGAACATGTCTACTAACAGAGCTACTCTGGGTCTACAAGACAGTGCTGTCCATGCGTACAGACTGGAGAGCGCTAGTGTGGCGTGATGGTTTGAGTGTTAGACTAGGGCTCTGGAGACCAGGGTTCGAATCCTGGCTTGGACATGGGATCCCACTGGGTCGCACTCTCTCAGCCTCCTCAGGGGGAGGCAATGGCAAGCCCCCTCTGAACAAACCTTGCTAAGGAAAACCCATGCTAGGTTTGCTATAAGTCAGAAACGACTTGGAAGTCACCACAACCACACTATCCAGCCAGCTATGAGGAGACTTGGCTAACATAGGCTGCTCCAGGTCACACTCTCTCAGCCTCCTCTGAGCAAACCTTGCCCAGAAAGCCCTATGGCAGGGTCAGAAACGACTTGGAAGTCCAGAAGAGACAAGGGTCTCCCCTCAGGAGAAGGAACGCCTGGGAAGCCTATGAAGGGAGGATGTGAGCGGGTGCTTTCCCAGAAGAGAGGCCTCCCTGGACGCTGCAAGACAGAAGCAGCACCGGTTACCTTCCTGCGTGGAACTCATTCCTCCTCCGGAGTCAACCTCTCGAGGGCCCTTCGGCGGAGGGGAACCAGGAGGAGGAGGCGCCACTGCGGCCCCGCCACCGCTGCTGCCAAGGGAGCCTCCTCACGGCGCGCATCGTTTCCTCTCTCTTCCCTCAGCCCTGGAGCGGAAGCCAGAGCTCTTCCAGCTCAACTCTTCGCCCCGCCCTCTTTTTCTCCACCCAACCAGGAAGCCGACTTTCCGCCCCGCCCCCTTTTCTACGCGACTGGGTACTAACTTCCCCGGGACGGGACGGAAGTTGCCTCGTGACGTCACACCAGAGCACGCCGGGATTTGTAGTCAGGAGGGAGGGGCATATTAACACTGTACAGTACTGTAGAACCAAGGTACAAATAGAAACATGAAGTGATGTTTGTTCCCAGAATGCACCGGGAGGGAAAGGGGAGAGCGAAAGGCACGACGGGAGTTGTAGTTTGGGAGGTGGCGCTGGCTGTGTGTGTGAGGGAGGCGTTACTTAACTTTCCCCCTCAGAGGAATAGCTTACATTCGTGTGAGGGAAACTTACAACCTAAACGTAAAAAAGTACTATAGTAACTGGAGACAAGCCGCAAATAACAAAAACACTATGTTTTTTTACCTCAGAGGATGCCTCTCTAGGAATCTCTAGGTCCTCCAGAGGGACTCTATGGTCAACATCTGACAGACACTGACCATAGAACTGCACTGGAGGAGCTACAAAGGCATAGTGGAGTGTCCTCTCTAGGAATCTCTAGGCTCTTCAGTGCGACTTTAGGTTAAAGTTGACCATAGAGTTGCACTGGAGGACCTAGATGTTCCTAGAGAGAACGTATTAATAAAATCCGTGAATAATCAAAACTGCAAAAGTCAAAGCCGCAAATGTGGAGGGATGAGTGTATTTACTGCAGAATTTGAAGCTATAGACGTGTTAGATATTGTAGCACCTTTTGACACTCAGTGAAAGAAAGAAGTTGGCAGCATGAGCTTTCCTAGGCTTCAGTCTACGTCCGCAGATGCATTTACTGCATACGCTGGTTTAGGGGGACAGGAACACTCCCCCCCCAAAAGTATAAAAACCACAAATAAAAAAAGAACAATACTTTTTTTTAACCTGAGAGAACACCTCTCTAGGAATTTCCAGGTCCTCCAAACAGAACTCTATGGTCAACATCTGCCAGAATTTGACCATAGAACAGTGGTTCTCAAACTTTGGTCCTCTGGGTCTTTTGGGCTTCAGTTCCCAGAAGCTGCGCTTAGGAATTCTGGGAGCCAGAGTCCAGAACATCTGGAGGACCAAACTTTGGGAACCGCTGCTGGAAGGTCTACAAATGCCTAGTGAAGTCTAGGAGTCTTTAGGTCCTCCCATGCAACTCTATGGTCAACCTCCAGCAGGATTTCACTGGAGGACCTAGAGATTCCTAGAGAAAACATATAAATCAGAGCCACAATCAGATCTGCAAATCTCAAAGTTGCAAATGTGGAGGGCCAACTGTATATTAAGCGATAAGATGATTGGCTGGCCGGGCTGATATAGTTTATTATT
>NC_056527.1:50203523-50209460 GCF_019175285.1 Sceloporus undulatus
ATGTAGTACTTTTTATCAGTACTGTTTAAGCAAAAACATTTTTTTATTTGTGGTTTTTCACTTTCATTGAAGAAAAGGCAAGATTCAAATAAACCCCAGTTTAGAGTAGTGTTTTGAGTGTCGATTATGACTAGAGATCAGGGTCCAAATCCCTGCTTGGTCATGGAAAGCCACGGGTAACCTTAGCCAAGTCACACTGACGTGACAGAATTGGGAGTCCTATCCCACTCCCATAACTTAATTCCCAGCATGCAATGCGGGAAAAGCGAGTCTCACGTGACAGAAATGGGAGTCCCTTTCCCACTCCCAGAACTTCAAGTCCAGCAAGCAATGCGGGAAAAGTGAGTCTAACGTGACAGAAAATGGGAGTCCTTTCCCACTCCCAGAACTTCAATCCCAGCATGCAATGTGTGAAAAGCGAGCCTCAGTGACAGAAAATGGGAGTCCTTTCCCACTCCCAGAACTTCAACTCCCAGCATGCAATGCGAGAAAAGCATCCTCACGTACAAAAAATGGGAGTCCTTTCCCACTCCCAGAACTTCAACTCCAGCAAGCAATGCGGGAAAAGAGAGCCTCACGTGACAGAAATTGGGAGTCCTTTCCCCACTCCCAGAACTTCAATTCCCACATGCAATGCGGGAAAAGCGAGCCCACGTGACAGAAATGGGGAGTCCTTTCCCACTCCCAGAACTCAACTCCCAGCATGCAATGCGGGAAAAGCGAGCCTCAACGGTGACAGAAATTGGGAGTCCTTTCCCACTCCCAGAACTTCAATCCCAGCAAGCAATGCGGGAAAGTGAGTCTACGACAGAAAATGGAGTCCTTTCCCACTCCCAGAACTTCAATCCAGCAGCAATGTGTGAAAAGCGAGCCTCACGTGACAGAAAATGGAGGTCCTTTCCACTCCCAGAACTTCAACTCCCAGCATGCAATGCGAGAAAAGCATACCTCACGTGACAAAAATGGGAGTCCTTTCCCACTCCCAGAATTTCAATTCCCCGCAACAATGCGGGAAAGTGAGTCTCACGTGACAGAAATTGGGAGTCCTTTCCCACTCCCAGAATTCAATTCCCAGCATGCAATCGGGAAAAGCGAGCCTCACGTGACAGAAAATGGGAGTCCTTTCCCACTCCCAGAACTTCAACTCCCAGCAAGCATGCGGGAAAAGAGAGACTCCACGTGACAGAAAGGGAGTCCTTTCCCACTCCCAGAACTTCAACTCCCAGCATGCACCGAGGAAAAGCGAGCCTCACGTGACAGAAAGGGGAGTCCTTTCCCACTCCCAGAACTCAACTCCCAGCATGCAATGCGAGAAAAGCATACCTCACGTGACAAAAATGGGAGTCCTTTCCCACTCCCAGAACTTGAATTCAGCAAGCAATGCGGAAAAGCGAGCCTCACGTGACAGAAATTGGGGATCCTTTCCCACTCCCAGAACTTCAATTCCCAGCAAGCAATGCGGGAAAAGAGAGCCTCACGTGACAGAAATGGGTCCTTTCCACTCCCAGAACTCAATTCCCAGCATGCAATGCGGGAAAAGCGAGCCTCACGTGACAGAAAATGGGAGTCCTTTCCCACTCCCAGAACTTCAACTCCCAGCAAGCAATGCGGGAAAAGAGAGCCTCACGTGACAGAAATTGGAGTCCTTTCCCACTCCCAGAACTTCAATTCCGCATGCAATGCGGGAAAAGCGAGCCTCACGTGACAGAAATTGGGAGTCCTTTCCCACTCCAGAACTTCAATTCCCAGCATGCAATGCGGGAAAAGCGAGCTCACGTGACAGAAAATGGGAGTCCTTCCCACTCCAGAACTTCAACTCCCAGCAAGCAATGCGGGAAAAAGAACTCACGACAGAAAACGGGAGTCCTTTCCCACTCCCAGAACTCAACTCCCAGCATGCACCGAGGAAAAGCGAGCCTCACGTGACAGAAAATGGAGTCTTTCCCACTCCCAGAACTTCAACTCCCAGCATGCAATGCGAGAAAAGCATACCTCACGTGACAAAAAATGGGAGTCCTTTCCCACTCCCAGAACTTGAATTCCCAGCAAGCAATGCGGAAAAGCGAGCCTCACGTGCAGAAATGGGAGTCCTTTCCCACTCCCATAACTTCAATCCCAGCAAGCAATGCGGAAAAGAGAGCCTACGTGACAGAAATTGGGAGTCCTTCCCCCCCAAACTTCAATTCCCAGCATGCAATGCGGGAAAAGCGACCTCACGTGACAGAAAATGGGAGTCCTCCCACTCCAAATTTCAACCCCAGCAAGCAATGCGGGAAAGAGAGCCTCAGTGACAGAAATTGGGAGTCCTTTCCCACTCCCAGAACTCAATTCCCGCATGCAATGCGGAAGCGAGCCTCACGTGACAAAATGGGAGTCCTTTCCCATCCCAGAACTTCAATCCCAGCATGCAATGCGGGAAAAGCAAGCCTCACGGGACAGAAAATGGGAGTCCTTTCCCCTCCCAGAACTTCAACTCCCAGCAAGCAATGCGGGAAAAGAGAGCCTCACGTGACAGCAATCTTTAAATGTTTTATTAGAAATAGTGATCGGAAGGGTCTGGAAATGTCTGAAATATTTCTGAGGTGCTAGAGATATTCACAGCACTGTCCCAAGCATGGGAGTGCCTTGTGAACAGGCATCTGGGAAGAGTAAGGTTTGGGAATCATAGACAGTCAGTCATGATCATAAACATGAATTCCTAGCAATTAGGATATCATATGCTCAACTTGAGAGCCAGAATGATGTAGTGATTTGAGTGTTAAACTATGACTCTGGAGATCATGGTTTGAGTCCCTGATTAGTCAAAGAAACTCACTGGGTGACATTGGGCAAATCACATGTTCTCAGCCTCAGAGAAAGGCAATGACAAACCTCCCCTGAACAAATCTTGCCAGAAAAACTCCATATGTCAGAAATGACTTGAAGGCACACAATAATAGCACAACATCATGCCAAGCTTATACAATCGTAACTACTGAATGGGATGGCAGCCATTATATTATATATTCATTTTCCTTTATATCTTGTTGTATTTCTGTATTTAATCTTTTACTCTAGTGGTATAGCCATCTTGATTACCAGTCATGGGTGGAGGTAGAGAGATATACTGAAATAAATAGTGTTATTTGAATGTCTCTTTACTGTTTGATGATTTTTAATATCTCAGTTTTAATTTTTTTTGCTTTTGATGACTATATTTTATTGATAATCTATATCCATGTATTTTAATGGGTATAATCTGACTTGGAGTCCCTTTTGAGGGTCAAATGGTGTTGGCAATGCTCATTGGATGACCTTGGGCCCGTTGGAATCTCACAGCTTCACTTGCCTCTTAGCATCACTGGAAGCAGCAGCACAAGTGGGAAATCCAATCTATGCCATTTCTCTGAGCTCCTTGGAGGAAGAACAGCATGCACATGTAATAAACAAACAAACTTGAATAGATAAATGGCCAATTTCACTGAACTTCTGCAGGGTTAATTACTGCAAGTGCAGCACTGGAAACCAGCCCATATTTCTTCCGAATTCAATTACTAATCATTTGCTGTTGCCATCTATCTATTTCTCATAAAGTATTTTTGCTTAATGATGTGAGCAGTCACCAAATGGTACACTGATGTTGCAAATATTTTGTCAATCATATTTTGCATTCTTGGTGCCTTCAATAGTTTAAACAGAAACGTGATTTGGGATGAGGACACTTTTTGTAGTGGAAAGGGATTCCTCATCCAGAGTGGGGTAGAGAGATACAGCTATAACAAAATCCTGCAAAAGGTGGAGACAGACAACTACCGTATATACTCGACTATAAGTCGACTTCATGAATAAGTTGAGGGTAAGTTTGGGGGCCAAAATTATGGATTTTGCTATGACCTGTGGATAAGTCGAGGGTAAAACATAGGGGCATATGGCAAAGGATCTAAAGGATGAAGCAAAGTAAAACAATGTCAAAGAATTTATACAATTCCAGCAGACATAACTCTTTGTGCTCACTCTTAAGACTGGATGGATGAGAGAGTAAAGGGGGTCGGTGCTTCACATATTATACTCTTGCTTTTCCCCAGGAGATGGTTTCTACATTTAAGTAAGAGTTAAGATACAATACTTACATTGACCCATGGATAAGTCAAGTCAGTTTTTTGGGGTCAGTTTTTTGACCTAAATTTCTAGACTTATACACGAGTATATACAGTACTTCCATCTCTGGCATTCTTTAATGTGGATGAGCCTGCTTATATCATAGTATCACAAGCCTATCTCAAAGACTTGATGGCACGGCATTTTGTTATGTGTATATAACAAATGAAGAAAGCAACGGTAGTGAAAATCCCGTGATAGGTTCACTTTAGGTTTGCCATAAATTGAAAATGACTTGAAGGCATGCAACAACAATACAACAGCATGCCCAACGCATGACATTATAACTGCTGAATGCCAGTAAGTGAGCAAGAAAATCAGTTGACTGTGGGATTTTGGGCATTGTAGTGCAATATGTCAAGAGGACACAAACCTGGGGAAGGTTGCATCATTGTGCAGTGGGCAGCCAAGAAGACGAACAAACTGGGCCTAGAACAGATCAAAACAGAATTCTTCTGGAAGCCAAGATGACCAATTTGAGAATGCCATACTTTAGCCACATCATGTGAAGGCATGAATCATTAGAAAAAAGAATGATGCTTGGAAAGGTAGAGGGCAATGGAAAAAGAGGAAGACCACATTCCAAATGGTTAGATTCAATCAGAAAGGCCACAGATTTGAGGCTACAGGACCTGAGCAGGAAAGTCGAGGACAGGGAATCCTGGAAATGTTTCATCCACAGGTTTACCAGGAGTTGAAGCTGACTTGAGGGCAGCTAACAAGAACAACATCAGGGGGGGAAAACAAAGAACACAAGACAAGGATGGGAAGAAATTGCAGGTGGGGCTCTGGAGAAATGCAGTGAAATCACTGCTGTGGGATTTTCCATCTCTACTCATCTGACTGTAAAAGTGGGTTGAGAGGTCTGCTCAGAGACTTCTGCTAGGGGTTGGAGAGGAGTTTGACCAATTACATTGTGAGTGGTAGGAGCTTTTCCACCCAATGAGGGCACAGGGGAGGACATGGAACAGTGTTTCAGAATGTTGGAATTAAGTTCAGGAGAAAAATTATGTTTTGTGATTTTTTTTGGTATTGCCTTGAGCTTTCATTAATAGAGTAAAAATTTCAGATTAAGCTGTGGGTCACACAGTTTACCTTTCACCAATGTTAGAGGGTTTGAAGAGCATTTTGTCATTTTCACAGCATCCTCCAGAGTTGGAGCTAGCACTATTTGCATGCCTATACTCACTAATTGCAAGTTTGCATGATGGTGGCATCCTTACCCTACCCTACCCACTTGCTTGCTCCCTCCTACTTGTATAAGCACAATACAAAGTGTTGGTTATTACCTTTAAAGCCCCACATGGCTTGGGCACGAGTTACTTGAGGGAAAGCCTCTGCCTACACAATCCAACCCGCACTTTCAGAACATCTGGGAAGAATTTATTAGAGCATGTAAAAACTAGATTAATAACAACTTCCCACAGAGCATTCACTGCCATAGCCCCTAAACTGTGGAATAGTTTGCCAGAGGAGATCTGTCTTATCACCACCTTAGATGCCTTTAAGAAGGCACTTAAGACGGATCTTTTCTGGCAGGCCTACCCTCCCAATCTGTTATAAGAGATTCAAAAAATGCTCCACCTCTGTTTGTAATTGTATACATTTTAGATGATGATTTAGTTAATGTAATGTATTAATAGTAATGTCACTGTTTTACTGAACCTAATTTATATGGTATTGTAGTTTTTATTGCTGTAATACTGTTTTTATTCTTGTAATCCCGCCTCAATCTGCAGGGAGAGGTGGAAGATATTATTATTATTATTATTATTATTATTATTATTATTATTATTATTA
>NC_056527.1:50209560-50212624 GCF_019175285.1 Sceloporus undulatus
TGGCGCCAGCCACAACACACTACCCTTCCCAGAATTCCATAGCATGGAGCCGTGGGCAGAAAAAAGGGGGGTTCAAGACGAAGTATTTCTGCACCGAGGATGCCGCCTCAGAGTCTGTCACACTTTTGGAGCTCAAGGGAACAACCCCTGCCTGGCCCTCGACCTGTGGGGTGTGTTTTCCTTTTTGTGGTGTGTGGTTTTTTTGTCTCTGTATACACATTTCCCCCTCTTCAGGAGTCATTTTGCCATGAAAGGCGCCTTCCTTGTCCTCAAAGGTTCTCTTCTTGTTCTTCTCAGGGACTGCCATGGCTTTCCCGCCTTGTAATGATAACCAAAATGACCACCACTCCAAAAAAAGAATCCTTGAGGAGAGACCTTGTGCCACCTTTGAGACTCACTGAAAAGTTGGCAGCACTTACTTTCATAGAAGGCTTCCATCTATTTTTCCTCAGATGTTTCTGAGGAAATAATAATAATAATAATGTATTTATATTTTCCCACCTCTCCCGAATGGATTGAGGCAGGATTACAACCCATAAAATACGTACAAGAACACATCAATAAAATATAATAAAATTAATTACATTAAAACTAGCTCATGGTCATACAGCAGAACAGTAGAGTGAAGGCTCGGGAGTTTATCACACGGGAGGAATTTCTCTTAATTTCGAATGAAAAGAAAGGGGGGCCAGAACGCATTCACATGAATTTGCTACTTCAGCGAATTTACATGAATTCAAATTGCATTCAAACTGACTTCTCATTGCCTGAAAATAGCTTGCCATTGCCTGAAATTGCATGTGGTAGTCTATCACGCAATAACGTTAAACCCCATGATTGCGTTCAGATTGCCATTGGATTATACTTCCAATTTCCCTTGTCTGATAAACTCCTAGGAAGGCGCATGCTGACGACTTCTTTCTTCTAGTTAGTCTCAAAAGTGCTGCAAGATCGCTCTTCAATGGTATGATATGGTATGGTATGTTGTAGGCTACAGTCTACTTCCTCTGATGCTAAATAAATACAGTGCCCCCTTTTTATACACGGGGGATCCATGCTGGACCCTCCCCCCCCACATAAAAAACCCTGCATATGCTGGAGCCCCTTTGAAAGTAATGGGGTTTGTGCATGGTGCGGCGTAATGGGATGCGCCGCCACTTGCGCCCCACGCACTCCTGCAGGCTCCCTCATGTATGCTGAAAGCTGTATATAGTGCGTCCACAGGGCTCACTGTAATAATAAAGTAATAATTTTTTAATCTATATCCTGCTTTTTGTGAAAACAATCAAAGCGGCTTAAAACATTTGCTTCTGAGGAAGCAGAGTGAAGCCTACGAAAGCTCATGCTGCCAACATCTTTCTTTCAGTTAGGGGTCATTCACACTACAAAATAACTCAGTGCGGAAACTGGGTTATTTCAGTGTTGTTCACACTGTGCCACGAATGCACCCAGCATGGTGTGCAGGGGAGCTGGTGAAAAAGCAACTTTACGCGCTGCATTCAGCATCAAATAACTAACCACATCTTTTTTGGGGGGACAGAGCGATTTGCACCTTCAGTAGTGCGAATGTGGTACCAAATTGATCTGGATCACTGAGATCCTTTCGCAGCCACGAGGCACCATCATGTTGATCCGAAAGTGGTGCTGGTGTGAATGCCAGACCGGGTTGGCGAGATTCAGTCACAATAAATATAGTGTGAATGTCAATTCAGTATCACATCGCTACACAGCTCTGTATCTCCTCAGTACAAAAAAGTGAATGTGAATGACCCCTTCATCTCAAAAGTGCTACAAGATCTCTCTACATACTGATTGTACAGATTACCACGGCTATATCTTTGAATCCTTGAGGAGAAGAGTTTTCAGAAGCCAAAGAGACACACACTACAGTCTTCTCTGAAGAGCTCTCTCCTTGAGAGAAGGAGGCATCATGAGCTGAAAGTATGCATTCCTTCTCACCTTTTTTCTTCCTAAATCCCCATCCTATAAAACCTCCCAAGAGTCTGCTTTTTTGCCTATCATACAAATGAGATTGGGACCAGCCTTTCCCAGTCTGGTGCCTTTCAGATGTTTGCTGTTCTGCGTCTTCAAGTGGAAGATCCCTCTCACTGGATTTTCTTGTCAAGATTTGTTCAGAAAGGGCTTAGGATGAAACACTTTTCTCTTTTTTTAACTGTATTTTATTTTTTTACAGAGTCACCTGTTTTAATATGGTAATTAATTAATTAATTGCATCACTTCTGTATTTTTTTAATTGTACTTTTTAAAATTGTAATTTTTTAAAAAATTGTAAGCTGCTCGAAGTCTCAATTTTGGGGGGCAAAGCGGGATATAAATGAATATGAGGAGGAGGAGGAGAAGAGAGACTTGCCCAGGTGGTTTTCCATGGTTGAGTAGGGATTCAAAGCCTAGTCTTCTAAAATCCTGTTCCAGCACTCAACCGCTACGCTACGCTGGTTCCAGATTCACAAATTCCATCATTTTTAAAGTTTAAATTTTATTTTATTTTATTTAGAGGATGGGATATGAGCTGTAGTTCAACATACCTGGAAGATGTCAAATTGGACCAACTCCTCTGGAAAACTGAGGTTGTGAATTAGGTTCGTTACACAAGATCACCATTTGGCATGAGCTTTACAAGCCAATACTTTCACGTATCTGCTCAGATATCAACTCAAATTAAACTGAGCAGGATCTATTTCCGATTAAGAGATAGATAGCTTTGGGTGACTAGAAGACTTGGAGCCAATTATGTTCTTTGGCAGTTTTCATATATTTGAATGGCCTTGTACAGGAGAATTTCCTCTTAAACTGTTGTCACTAACAACAAACATAAAAACAGAGCCTGGGAAAGCCGTTTCAGGGGGCAGGGACACAGTGCCCAGAATTCTCAATTTCAAATGTCACACACACACACACACACACACACACACACACACATGCAAGCCACTAAAAATTCTAGCCATCATTACATTTTGTACAAGTTAGTATACAGTATATTGTGTGAAAAAGGTTAGATGCACAGAACTTCTGGTTTACCTAATTTCACTCTCAGGGGAAACCT